>NW_028297149.1:3440537-3481567 GCF_055798465.1 Pogonomyrmex barbatus
AGAGAAGAAGAAAAGAAGAAGAAGAAGAAGAAGAAAGAAGAAGAAGAAGAAGAAGAAGAAGAAGAAGAAGAAGATGAAGAAGAAGAAGAAGAAGAAGAAAGAAGAAGAAGAAGAAGAAGAAGAAGAAGAAAAGAAGAAGTAGAAGAAGAAGAAGAAGAAGAAGAAGAAGAAGAAGAAGAAGAAGAAGAAGAAGAAGAAGAAGAAGAAGAAGAAGAAGAAGAAGAAGAAGAAGAAGAAGAAGTTAGAAGAAGAAGAAGAAGAAGAAGAAGAAGAAGAAGAAGAAGAAGAGGAGGAGGAGGAGGAGGAGGAAGAGGGGAGGAGGAGGAGATGAGGAACGCGAGGGAGAACCCGAAAGGGAAGAGGAAATTGGAGAAACATCGCCTGGTATATAATCTTTTTTCTTACTTTTTACGATTTATGTTCGTATTCAATTTTAAATTATCGAATTTTTTAATAGGAATTCCTCCCAGCCCTATTCTCCATGCGAGAAGAAGACGCTATCGATAAAAGGCGAGTTACCTCAGAAAAATATGCTTGTTTACTAAATTAAATACGAACATAATATTTTAAGCAAACTCGAAGTATTTTTTATAAAATATGTTTCTAATTTTTTTGTAACTTTTGCACAGAAGCGAGCAATGAAGAGCCGCAGCGTGGAGGAGGGCTTCCACCTCGGAAAAATTTGGAGGAGGGGGAGGTGGAGGAGGAGCAGGAAACAGCAGGTGAAGAAAGGGAAGAGGAAGAGGAAGAGGAGGAGAAGGAGGCGGCGGCTGAGGAAGGAGGACAAGTGGAAGAGGAGGAGGAGATGACGGGAGAAGAACAAGTGGAAGAGGAGAGGGAGGAGAAAGACGAAAGGGAACAAGCAGTGTTGGTCACGAGGTCAGAAATTTTAATCATTTGTTATTAATCGGCGAAAATTCGCGCCGTTTTAGAAATTCCGTTTTAGAATTTCGCGTTATTAGGAAGAAAGGCGATATTTCGTTTGCGTCCGCTACCCGAAGGAGTCAATGTCTATAACTGGCTTGAAAACGCGTTCGCAGAAATTCATGCCTACGCGTTACATACCTCCGAACCGCACGATTACGTGGGATTTTCATTTGATTCGGAGGATTTAACACACGGCCCGGCGGGATTATCGTTTCGACCGGCACGCGACTTAACTCGCGAGGACATTTGGCGCCTCGCGAGTTCAGTAGCGCAAAGTGCCGGAGGTCTCGATATCGTGCGGGATTTTAACGTACGCGTTTTCAATGTCGCGGCATCCAGAGGTCGCGGACGCGTTTCAAATAAACTCACACGGGAAGACGTTGCGAAACGTTCGATTTTATCAATCTCCAATTCCGATAATTTATGTTTTCCCCGCTCTCTCGTGACCGCGCAAATTTATCACGAACGCGGTACGTTGCGTACGGGGGAACTTCACGAGCGGTGGAATGTGGTAAGACATCAGAATTCCTCGTTACAACGCGAACTCGCGTTGGATTTGACGAGGAGAGCTGGTGTCACCATTCCACCGGAGGGTTGCGGGATTCGGGAAATAGAATATTTCCAACGCTTTCTCGCCGCATCTGATATAGCTATTGTTGTTTATAATTCTGCTACTTTTGGACGCGGCGAAAGACCCTTATTTGACGGAAGCACGGTACTCGCCTCTCTAGAACGCGAATCTTTATATCGGCTAAATATTATATATCATGAGCAACATCGACATTATAGCCCAATTTTAAATTTAAAAGCAGCCGCGGGAAGTAAAGGGAGGTATTGTATTCCATATAATATCGGGTATCGCGAAGAAAGGGGTCACCGCTGTTTGAGTAAATGTTCTCGTTGTAACAACGTGCCGCCGTGCGATCAACGCGAAATCGTGGAACTCGTTAAGTGTGAGACTTGCAAACGTTCGTTCTTCGGAAACGCATGCTTCGAACATCATCGCGCGACAAAGTCGTATGACGGTAAACTCCGACGAGCGTTTGTAACACCATTCGTCTCTGCGAAGGATGTCGGCGGGTTGTAAAAACGACAAAAAAACACGAATGCGGCGTTTCTTTTTGTAAAATCTGCAGTTTGCAAAAACCCGTAAACCATCTTTATTACATGCAGCCTCTCTCTCGCGAAGACAGATCCTCTGTTGTTGAGTGCGACGGGGATTCTTCTGTATTTGCGAGAGAGAGCGAGCAGAATAACTCAGGTGAGCGGAAATGCAAAAAGGGACGAGTGGCATTCGTGTTTTATGATTTTGAGACACGCCAAGACCAATCACTTGAGGGAATCGAAATAAATTCACGTCCCGACTCTGTGTGTCGCGCAACAGATTTGTGATTCGTGCGCGAAGATAGATAATTTGTCGGTGCGATGCGATTGGTGCGGAGTACGCGAATTTGTTTTTCGCCAAGATCCGGTAAAACAATTTATCGAATTCGCAACACGTCCTACAAAACATTTTACACGTATTATTTGCATAGCGCATAACGCGAAATCGTTCGATGCGCAGTTTATCCTTCGGCACATTGTAGAAAATTATTCCGGATTAGAACCTCGTGTAATTTTAAACGGTACAAAAATTATGGTCCTAACAGCGAATCGCACGAAATTTATCGACAGTGTTAATTATATGCCAATGCGTTTGTCAGAATTACCGAAGGCCTTCGGGTTACCGGATACTTGTGACAAAGGTGTCTTTCCACACTTATTTAATACTGTCGATAATCAAACATATGTCGGTCCACTATCCGATGTTCGTTATTATGCGCCCGAAACCATGCGAACAGAGGAACGCGAACGTTTTCTCGCGTGGCACGCAGAAATGTCGGGAAAAAATGTAATATTTGATTTCCAACGTGAAATACTCGAGTATTGTCGCACCGATGTTGATATCCTTCGCCGAGCATGCATGGCCTTCCGAAAAATATTCTTATAGCGGGGAAACGTGTGTCCATTCAAGGAATGTACAACTATCGCTTCAACGTGCATGAGAGTTTTCGGAAAAACTTTTTGCGCGAAG
The DNA here is from genome assembly GCF_055798465.1 of Pogonomyrmex barbatus. Taxonomy (NCBI): domain Eukaryota; kingdom Metazoa; phylum Arthropoda; class Insecta; order Hymenoptera; family Formicidae; genus Pogonomyrmex; species Pogonomyrmex barbatus. Next base: position 3,443,539 of record NW_028297149.1, read on the forward strand.
GAGAAATAGGAATCATTCCTTTGGGTGGATACAGGTTTAAAGATAACCAGTCGCGCAAAGGCACGCAATGGTTAATTTTGAAGGAACATGAGTTAGGTCATCGGATAATTCACGCGGGACGCGGACATGAGTATCGTTTAGCGGAAGGCATGCTCGTCGACGGGTATTACGAATGCGTGAACGGGGGTGAGACGCGGCGTCACGTCTTGCAATTTCACGGTTGCTTTTTTCACGGATGTCCGTCTTGCTATCCATTAAATCGTGATAAAACGCTCGAAAATTTTAATGACACGTTTGACGCGCGTTACGAACGAACGGTTGCAACATCTTGGCGATTACGTCGTCAAGGATATATCCCGACAGAAAAATGAGAGTGCATTTTCGACGAAGAAATGCGCGAGAATCGAGAGATGCGAGAATTTCTCGAAAATTACCCCATGGTGCAAATCCCACCTCTCGCGATGCATTTTTCGGCGGACGCACCGGCAATATCGCGACTCGATACGAGGTTACGGGCACCGAGAAGATACAGTACGTAGACGTATGTTCTCTGTACTCATATGTACTCAAGACCGGAGTTTTTCCAATTGGTCACCCGGATATTTATGTGGGCGAGGAATGCGCCGATTTAATTGGAATCGCGCCAAATTTTAATTTTACTCCGGTCGAGGGTCTCGTACGTTGCCGAGTATTCCCCCCACGTGATCTCTTCCACCCTGTACTACCGTACCGCGTGCGCGGTAAATTATTATTTGCTCTTTGCTGTACATGTTGCGAATCATTTTCTCGCGACGCGTGCACTCACGACGATCCTGCGGAGCGTGAGTTCGAGGGCACATGGATGTCCTGCGAATTACGCAAAACAGTCGAAAAAGGATATCTCGTGACGCGGGTAGACGAAATTTGGCAGTAAAAATCTACGCGTTATAACCCCGAAACGCGACAGGGAAGGTTGTTTACCGAATACATCAACACTTTTTTACAACTGAATCAAGAGGCGAGTGGGTAGCCGAGCGAATGCAACGACGACGTTGCTAATGAACGCTACCGGAGGGAGTATGAAGCAACCGAAGGTATCATTCTCGATAAAAACAACATCGTACGTAATTCCGGCTTACGCTCCGTCGCCAAACTCTGCCTTAATTCGTTTTGGGGAAATTCGGCCAGCGGAGTAACCTGCCGAATACAGAAATAATAAGATCCCCTCAGCGTTTCGCCGAATTGCTGTCGAGTCCTGAACACGAGATAGTCGGTGTATTGCCCGTTAATGAGGATGCGATATACGTTTCATGGCGGTTAAAGAGCGAAGCGGTGGTACCTTCACCGATAACTAACGTGGTGATAGCGGCATACACGATGGCACAGGCGCGATTAAAATTATACGAATATTTGGAAAAATTAGATCGTCGCGTATTATATTAGGATGCAGATTCATGTATATATACAAGTAGCGGTGATATCGAGGAGTACGAACCGCGTACAGGTAATTTTTTGGGTGACATGACCGACGAACTCGAGAGTTACGGGCGTGGTAACTTCATCAAGGCGTTTGTCTCTGGCGGATCGTAATTTTACGCGTACGTGGTACGTACACCGGACGCACGAAAATATGAAATATGTAAGATAAAGGGGATTAAATTGAATTTTGAAAACTCGAGGCTGCTTAATTTTAAGAGTATTTATAATTTATTATTAAATAGGGAAAAAGAGGAGGAGGAAGAGATAAATCTGCGACTTAAAACAATTCGCCGCACCGCGTTTCACGAAGTAATAACGCGAAACGAGGTGAAAACGTGTGCTTCAGTTTTATTAAAATGCAGATTTATTGACAATCTTCTTTCTTATCCCTATGGTTTTACGATATAATATTTTACTTAAAATTAAGTTAGGTTAAGGCTCGGATTTTCCCCGTCCTCCCACAAATGTAAATATGTACAGAATATGTATACGGAATAAATATGTTTGTAAAAATTAAGATTATTTTTATTTTAGTTATAGTTTATTTTAGTATTAAATTTAAGAAAAAAATGCGAAATTTGAAAAATGTATATTATACGGTTTCGATTAGAAAATGTAAAATTAAAAATGTAAATTTGCGTTTAGTTATTAAGAAAAAATAAAAATATTTATTTCTCTAATCGTAAGAAAAAGTATAATAAAAATTTTGTAAAATTAAATTTTTAAATCCAATTTTTTCCCATTTTCCTATAATTTTCGTATAACTTTCTTTTATCGCTAATTTTTTATATAGAAAATATTTTGAATTTATAATAGAGAATCATTAAAATACTTTGTAAAATATCTTTTAAATTATAATCCTAAATTATAATCGCATAAGTTACAATTTTTAAATTTGTAAAAGAAAAAGTTATCAATTTTTACGTCCGTAATAATAAGTACTTAATTATTTTTTCCGCGAGTAAGTTTCTCCGACTTGAATTAGCTTTCGAGGAGCACCGCGTACAAGCTCGTAAGCGACGGTGCTCTCGCGGTGGACGCTCGCACGAGCGTACGAGCGCGGCTTGTCGCGGACGAGTACGAGCTCGTTACGCAAAGATGCTGGCGCGAGCACACCTCCGCCGCGGTGGGGCCCTTCCGTGAGTAAGCTAATCTCAAAAATTTCTCTGAGAAAAAATCAAGTGTTCTATTCCTTTGTTTATTAATCCAAGTACGACGCGCAAGGCGTTCATTTCGCGAAATGGATGTACGCTAGAAACATCCGTGGACGTCGATCGTGTGCGGACCGACGGGATGTGGAAAAACAATCTTTGTAAAGAGATTTCTTCGTCATTTATCCGCTATGGCAGATGTCTACTTTGAGAGAATTTTGTTTTATTACGTCGAATGGCAGGATGCTTATCAGCAACTTCAATACAAAACTCGAGATTCCGCAATCGAATTTCATGAGGGATTACCGCGTCCAGAAGATTATTCCAACGATACAACGCGCGCGAAATTGTTAATAATTGACGATCTTATGAGGGAATCATCCTCGAGCGAAGCGATCGTGGATCTGTTTACCAAGGGAAATCATCATAAGAATCTCAGCGTAATTCTCATCACGCAAAATCTCTTTCATCAGGGCCGTGGACAACGTGATATATCTCTCAACGCGAATTATTTTGTGGTTTCCAAAAATCCACGAGATCGCGCGCAAATCCGCCATCTCGCTCGACAAGTCTATCCCAATGATCCAAAGTTCCTCGAGGAAGCGTATCACGACGCCACGTCTCAACCTCACGGATATTTATTGCTCGATCTGAAACAATCGACTCCCGACGAGTATCGTTTTCGCACGTGCATATTTCCCGATGATACGCTGAACTACGTTTACGTATCGCGCAGATCCTTTTCCGGAAGTAGTTTCGTATAAAAGTATCGTACTCGCATTCTCTTGCGACAGTCGCGCAACTTCCTTGTGAAGAAGAGAAGAGAATCCTCGGTTAATGCGAGAAAAATCGCAGAACATTCGATCGGTAAGAAAAATATCTGTCTTCTCAAAGCGCTGTGTTATTTGAACAAAAATCAACGCGCCTCTTTCTTACGTCAGGCGGATGAAAAATTCATTCGTTCTTTCCGCGAGTGCGTTTTCAATACTCTCAAGGGTAACGTCCCGCTCGAACGTTCGAAAAAAATCGTCTCAGCAAATATAAAGCATCTTTGCGTCGCATAGCGAAAAAAGACGGCAATTGGAAAAGTAAGAAAAAGCTATTACTACAGTGAGGCGAATTTTTACCTTATCTCATAGGGCCTATACTTTCGTTCCTATTTTCGAAAATTATCGGAGAATAGTCAGCGAGAGAGAGAGAGAGAGAGAGAGAGAGAGAGAGAGAGATCGAGTAAACCTAATTATGGAAAGGGCAAAAAAGATGGTCTTGATTTCCTCGGAAAATCTCGAAAGAATGCAGCATCGTCTCCGACAACAGCAGCAAACGGAAATAGGCATCGGGGAAAATTCCATGAGGCAGAATTCGAAGACAATACATGGAGAAAATTTAAATTCCGTACAAACACCCGGAACGCCTTTGTCGCGGCTCGATTCCGATATGAGCAAAATTCTTAATTCTCCCACTCCGCGCGATGTAAGTGAGAAATGGAAATTGTATAAAGAAGTACTTTGGAGATATCTCCATTTTGATAAAGCGCAAAAGGAAGATTCGGCGCGTAACGCCGCCGATGAGAACAATTCAGATGCGCAGGAGGGAAACATGGTGGAACCAGCGCGCGAATCACAACCATTGAGCAAACTTTCCCATCTTGACGGGTAAGTAAATAATATACTACGAGGCAAGTCTCTGCGTAAGCGCGAACGGCAAAGCGTCGAAAAAATATTAGAAAAGGTGCCGAAAAATTTTCGCGCCAAGGCGCGTTTACTTTTGAAACATTTGATCGATAAAGCAGTACCCGCGAGAATTACTTGGGACGAGGAAGGAATCGTGACTATCGATGGTGACGTTATAAAAGATTCGAATATCACGGAACTGATAAACGCGATGCGCGAGAGAAAAACCGTGAAAGCAAGGAAAGGTCAGTAGGAAGAGGTCAGTTTGCGCGATAGTAGTAATACTAGGCCGGTTCTAACCCAGGAGCTCCGAGCGGGGTGCGGGTGTGCGGGGTAACTCGGGAACGCGGGGGTAAAGGAGAGAGGGTAACTGGTAGGCATGAGGAAGGGGGAATGCTTTGTCGACAATCCTTTGGAATGTACTTTTGAGGGGGAAGGGGGGAGGGGGTCTTTTTTTGTCTAGGAAGAGCTGCTAGAAAAGATATTTTTTTGTAGAAATTGACATAGGAAAAAAAAGCGCCGATATTCGGGCTGCTATATATTTAAACAAATTGCTATTTGGGAGATTTATAATGACGTCCCGAATTAGAAAAAATATTGACGACTGTACGTGTCACAGCATGTTAAGAGAAGCGCCAATAATCCGGCTGCTATAAATAAATAAATGTACATGTTGCAACGAGTTAATTTCGAACAATCTCGAAAAATCCGTTATTTAATGAAAATAATGTACCTAAACAAATTCGAAAGATTTATAATGATGTCCCGATATAGAAAAAAATATCATTGACGATTGTATGTGTCGCAGCATAGTAAGAGAAGCGCCAATAATCCGGCTGCTATAAACAAATGTACACGTTGCAACGAGTTAATTTCGAACAATCTCGAAAAATCCATTATTTAATGAAAATAATGTACCTAAACAAATTCGAAAGATTTATAATGATGTCCCGATTTAGAAAAAATAGCATTGACAATTGTACGTGTTACAGCATGGTAAGAGAAGCGCCAATAATTCGGCTGCTAAACAAATGTATACGTTGTAACGAGTTAATTTCGAACAATCTCGAAAAAATTCATTATTCAATAAAAATAAGTCGGTAAATGGACACTTCTTCTCTCTTAATTTTTTCCTAATAATAAATATTGAAACATGTTCGTTCCTGTTTGGTCAAGTCCAAGTTTTCACGTAAGAGCCAAATAAATTTTGACAGTGACATGGAACGGAAACTATAAAACTGAATACGATTTTTTATAGATGTTACACCGATAAATAATATTCCATCATAAATACCAAGTTTCTTTCTTTTTATGTTGAAAAAAACTATTCCAGATATCGATTGATATTATTCCAACTGTTACTTTCAAGTTATGCTGTCTTTAAAAAAAAAAAGTCATCAAATCTTTTCTATCGAATCTTCTTATCGGAGAAAAATTGGAGATAAAAAAAAACGGGAAAACTTGGGCTGCTACAAAAAAATCAAAATTGTGATTCGGAAAACTTATGACCATGCTTCGAGTTCGACAAAGAGACAATGAAATTATAGACGATATATATAGTAGATCCTTGGGCACACAGAATCACAGTAGATCTCGGAAGTCTCGAAACGAATATCGATCGCGATACTGTGTAAGAAAAATAGTGAATATGAATAACGTATTAAATATAGAAAATGTGTTTAATATAAACATGGAGAACCTCAGGAATATAGTGGACGAAGAGTTTGGAGATGAACTAGAAATGGAAATTAATAATATTGACAATATTAATATTGACATTGAAGACGAAGAATATGCGTTGCCTGACGACAGTGACTACATAAGTGATCAGAGTGACGAGCTAACGGATTATGCAGAAAAAATTGTTACGCATTCGGAACTCCTTGCGTTGAATAATAATAAAAAGTATTGTTCAATACAATTTTATTATTCAACGGGTGGTGCACTAACTCTGTGTGCCGAATGCATGGTTCGTCTGGCGGACACTGATATTGGAGTATTGTATGCCGTTAGGAAGCACGAGATAGATACTCTCAATGCGCTAAACAGCCGATTTTGCTCCAATTGCCAACAGTCCGTCTGTATGATAATGCCATGCAATATGTGCCCAATTTGCACCGCGTAAAAAAAAAAAAGACGATATTGTGGACAAATCACGTGCAAGTGCAAGTGCTTCGTGGGACGCAATATAAAAAAAAATGGAACATCTCGAGCGAGTGGAACGCGAGCTGCTAGAACAATGCAGCCAGGTCGCTACTTTGGTGGAGTGTTTCGCGTGGCTGCAACAATGCGATGAGTGTATCGAACAACTCGAAGAACTTAGTCGTGTTAAGCGTCCTCGACTCACCGTTGCAAATAGACAATCTGTGGTGGCGAGGATCGCACGACTCGCGGGTGCAAAGGTACAATTAGAAAGACGTTTCGTGCACGTTGGTGGCGAGTACGCGAGCACCAGTAGAGACAATGGATCTCTCGTTTGGCGCGAGATTGATACGGCGTTTGAAAGCCGTATATTGACTGGTGCGGTGATCAACGTGAACTATATCGAGCCGCGACGATTTTTGGAAGATGCCGGTGGTGTAGTGCTCGAACGAGTGCGAGACATTATAGAAAGACACGATAATGTAAAAGTGAACACCGCGTTCAACGGCGAGTTTGTGACGGGCGATAAACGCGCCAATAAAAGTATAAACACTAAGAATAGTGAACTCTTTCGAGTGTCAAATGTGGATGAGTGGTACGAGCAGCACGTCATTGAACCTACGTTGGCATCGCTCGAAGAATTTCAAGAACGCGACAGTGGATGGGCGCTATCACGTATATTAAATTTAACAATTAATGTTAATAAATATAATCCCATGCACGCGGGGTGTTACATCGAGTTACCGCGGGAAATTATGTTAAAGAGAGCGGTAATTAACGTGCAGTCAACGGATAATGCGTGTTTCGCATGGTCAGTGGTCGCGGCCTTGCATCCGGTCGAAAGGCATACAAATCGGGAATCATCGTATCCACATTATACGACGGTGTTAAATCTCCAAGACATTACGTTTCCGATGACGTTGAATCAAATTAAAAAGTTCGAACATCTCAACGAAATCTCTATCAACGTCTACGGTATCAAGGAAAAGGAGATTCTCCCAATACATCTGACAACAAAGAAAATGGAGAAACATGCAAATTTGTTGTACATGCAGGATCCGCGCGACGATAATGGACACTTCGCATACATCAAAAACTTATCCCGTCTTGTGAGCTCGCAACTAAGTAAAAAAGAACACAAGAAATACTTTTGTGATCGGTACGTATGCACATTTTTTTAACAAAATATGTAAAATATTTTATAATTGTTAATTTAAATGCTAAAAATACTAAAAAATTATGTTTTCCGTTTGCAGATGTTTACATTATTTTAAGTCATCTGAGAAATTGGAATCGCATACAGTGGATTGCGAACGGATGAACGATTGCGCCATCCGACTGCCGAATGAGGACGACAAGTGGCTCGACTTCAAAAACTACTGCAACAAAGAACGACTTCCATTCATCGTCTACGCAGATCTTGAGTGCATACTGCGAAGGATGGAGCCGCAAAGAGAAAACACGTCGTACACATATCAACAGCAACACAAGGTATTTAGCGTAGGATATTATGTGCGATGCTCGTACGACAATGCGTTATCGACGTATCAATTTCGTCGCGGCGAAGACTGCGTTGCATGGTTCGTTCAACAACTCGAAAATTTGGCGCATCAAATAAAAATTTTGTTATCCGCGAATGTCCCTATGGAAACATTATCGAGAGATCAGTGGGAGACATACCGTAGCGCAACGCGTTGTCACATTTGTGAGAAATCATTTGCGTCGGACGACACGCGGGTACGTGATCATTGCCACCTTACCGGTCGTTACCGCGCACATTCGAATTGCAATCTAAACTATAAAAAATCATATTGCATTCCTGTAGTCTTTCACAATTTATCCGGTTATGACGCGCACTTTGTTATCACAGAAATAGCTACGGCGTACGAAGGCAAAATTGACGTGCTGCCGATAACAAAGGAAAAATACATTTCATTCACTAAACATGTCAAAGATAGATCAGATTCGCAAAATTGTGTACAATTACGATTCATCGATTCGTACAAATTTTTGAGTACCAGTCTCGATAAATTGACATCTTTTTTAAGTAGAGAGAAATTGAAAATTTTACATTCCGAATTTTCCACGTTATCGAACGAGGATTTTGATTTGTTGACGCGTAAAGGTGTCTTTCCTTATGAATATGTGGATCATGCGGACAAGCTGCAGGACACGCGCCTACCATCGCGCGAATTATTTTATAGTTCGTTAACCGGTAACACAGTGTCGGAGAATGATTACGCGCACGCCGTGAACATCTGGCAGCGGTTCTCTATTGAAACCTTAGGCGAATATAGCGATCTATATTTGAAGACTGATGTCTTGTTATTGGCCGACGTTTTTGAAAATTTCCGTGAAAATTGTATCAAAAGTTACAGTCTCGATCCCGCTCATTACTACACATTGCCAGGTTTCACGTGGGACGCCATGCTGAAACATACGCGTGTAAAATTTGAGTTGCTCACCGACATCGATATGGTTATGTTTATCGAGCGCGGTATACGCGGCGGTCTCAGTCAATGTTCCAACAGATACACGCAGGCCAATAACAAGTACATGCGTTCGTACGACTCGTCGAAACCGTCGTCGTATTTGATGTACTACGACGTGAACAATTTATACGGATGGGCGATGTGTCAACCGCTGCCCTATGCCAAATTTCGATGGGTTGAAGACATCGCAAACTTTGATGTGAGCGCGATCGCTTCGGATTCGCCTACGGGTTATATTCTCGAGGTCGATCTCGAGTATCCGCATCATCTGCACGATCGACACACCGACTTACCTTTCTGTCCGACGCGCGATAAACCACCCGGCACGCGACAGAATAAACTTCTCGCGACGCTATATGACAAAAAGCGATATGTCATCCACTATCGTAACCTGCAGCAATGTACGCGCCACGGTCTTCGTATCGCAAAGATACACCGCGTACTACAATTCGCTCAATCCACCTGGCTCCGCGATTACATCGAACTTAATACACAGCTTAGAATGTGCGCGAAAAACGATTTCGAAAAAAATTTATACAAATTAATGAACAACGCGGTATTCGGTAAAACGATGGAAAATGTCCGGAATCACGTGGATGTAAAATTGATAACGAAATGGGACGGACGATACGGTGCGGAGGCAATGATCGCGAAACCAAATTTCCACAGCCGCAGCGTCTTTGCGGAAAATTTAATCGCCGTCGAACTGCGTAAACTCGAGGTAAAATTCAACAAGCCGATTTATGTGGGTATGTGTATACTCGATATATCAAAAATCTGCTTGTATGAATTTCACCACGAATATATGTTACCGCTGTATCGCGACAAATGTAAAATCATGTACACCGACACAGACAGTCTTGTATATCACATTGAATGTGATGATGTGTACGAGACGATGAAACGCGATATCGCTAGATTCGATACAAGCGATTATCCGGCGGACAACGCATATGGTATGTCTCTCGTGAATAAAAAAGTACCCGGCCTAATGAAGGACGAAAATAACGGTGCGATTATGACGGAATTTGTTGGACTTAGAGCGAAAATGTATGCGATGAGAGTGGATGGTAAAAAGGACATCAAAAAGGCGAAAGGTGTAAAAAATAACGTCGTAGCGCGAACAATAACGTTCGATGATTATACACGGTGTTTGAATGAAGAGATCGAAATGACTCGTCGCCAGTCATGTATAAGATCCAAGTTACACCAAGTATATACGATATCCGAATCAAAAATTGCTCTGAGTCCATACGATGACAAACGATACATCATACCGGATTCGACGGAAACGTTACCATGGGGACATTGGCGAATACCTTTGTAATATACATGTATTTTTTATATATAGTTTTATACATATATATGTACATATATACGTATTTCTTATAGTTTATATATACATATGTACATATGTATGTAATGTACAGTATGTAATGTACATATATATGTATTTATGTACGTGTGTACGTATGTATATACATACTTGTAGTTTATGTACATATGTACATATGTATGTATGTATGTATGTACATATGTACGTATGTATTTATGTACGTATGTATATACATACTTGTAGTTTATGCACATATGTACGTATGCATATACATATGTATGTATTTCTTATAGTTTATATGTACTTGTAGTTTATATGTACTTGTAGTTTATATGTACTTGTAATTTATATGTACTTGTAGTTTATATGTACGTATTTCCCGTAGTTTTATACATTTTATATCTTAAGTTCATCGTAGTTAGTCCATCAGTATAGTTTCTTTATGAAAATGTAATGGAAGAAAAAATAAGACTTGTTGTATATATTTTTATATAAATATTTTTTTTATATAAATATTTTTATATTTGTTTACAATAAATGAATTAAATCACATTATTTTTGTGTATCCAAGAATTGTGTGAATTGTGACCCATCAAATCCCAGCCACTTGACGTAAACCTTATCTCCTTTCCTACGCAGTACTTTCTCCACGAGATACACGTCCGGATGAGTCGCGCGATGCAACTCGTGCTCGTAGAACGCTCCAGCAACGAATTCTCCTCGATAGTCTTCGAGTAGATAGGTTACGGGATTAGTACGCTGCACTTTAACGATCTTAAACACCTCGGTGGTCCAATTTGGCGTGTAACCTTTTTCGAAAACTGTCTTGTACTTGCTCACGCGTACCGATTCGCCTACTTTGAATTTTGCTGGACCTGCGATCTTTATCGCGCTGTACACCGTGCCCAAGAGTTTTTTAGCGATCGCGGGAGTTACGTCAATGGGTCGCATGCCAATAGTGCGATGTTTGCGCGCGTTGTAGTCTAACACGAGACGTGGCAGCGCGTCGACCCACCTGTAAGTACCATTAAGTGTAAACATCTTCCACATGTCGTTTTTAAGTGTGCGATTGAACCGTTCGACGATCGATGCCTTCAATATCGAATACGTGGAATAATGATTAACGCTATGTTTTTTCAAGAGTTTCTGCATCGGCGTTGTAAAACTCCTTCCCCATATCCGTTTGCAAATTTCTCGGGCATCTTCCGCTCTCTCGAATTATCTCGGCGATAGCGTTAGCCGTCTCGCTTCCGATCTTGCTCTTAAGCGGTACGGCCCAGGCATATTTGCTCAACGCATCGATAACGGTGAGTATGTAATGATGACCTCTGTTGAAATTCGAATATGGACGCATCTCGACGATGTCAGCTTGCCACAGATCGTCGTATCCTCGAATTATGACACGTCTTCGTGGAAAATTTCTTCTGGCTGGAGCGTGCAATTCTTCGACGAGTCGTCGCCTTACGGAGTTAATATTTTTTTCACGTCCATCAGATTTTGACGATCTCATGTTTCGACGATGTTTGATATTAATGCGTATAAATAAGATATATTACAATTAAAGTTTTTTTTCCTCACTGACGTCAATCAACTGGCTCGTTTCATCGACACGCGATTTAATTTATAATAATGCCGGCTTCGCGAAGTTCCTCGATGGTCGACAGCATCTCGTTGTCGTGAGCGTTGTGACCAGCTCGGTGCGAAGCGTCGAGTAATCGAAGTCGATCCACCAGTTCGTTGGGATCGTCCCAATGCACGTAATCGATCTTGTTGTCATTTAACTTCATGGTGGATGGTATATTATTCATGCCTGCACCCTTTTTACTGCTTCTTTTATATGTAGATACGAGCGGAGCAATGATATTAATGTACTTGTATCCCTTGTTGCCCATGATGGGATTATGGGCGCTGTGACCACGTCTATGAGCATTCGTTGTTAATAGTATATTTTTATACGTTTGTTTGTCATCTTCGGTAAATATAGCTTCATCGGGAAGTCTCTTGAAGATCAATTCGTATAATCCTGGTGTACCATTGTATCTCACATTGTCTATGATTATGGAGTCATTTTTGTCAACGTCAAACTTTTTGTCACCGAGCATTGTACCACTTTTGTCGAAATAGATACCGTACACATTATCGATCGCTTTATCTATGTCGTCACCGAGAAGAAGGCCCACGTACTTTCGTCCCAATGGTCCTAGCTGACCATGAAGCGTCTCACGACTTCCATGCGTTTGCAGATTCTGTTTGATAATTATTTCGAGTGATGGTTCACTAACGTCTTTTGTTTCAAAAATATTTTCATTTCGCACGAATAGCGGTATTTTCGGTAGTTCTTTTGATGGTTCTATCGATGTAGAATCGAACGTGAATGAATCTGACGCAGTATTCAATTGTTTTGTACGCTTTTTAGATTGCGGCGATAATTTCAACCATCCAACATCCGTCCAATACGAATCCCTGTTAGTAGTAGTAGTAGTAGTAGTAGTAGTAGTAGTAGTATCGTCATCGTCATCGCTGTCTTCACGTTTCTTTTTTTTCTTAATACTGATATCCTTTGCAACATTAGCTACTTTTTTAATTGGATGTGTTTCCTCGACAATCTGTTTTAGAGGTTCGACGATGGGTTTGAAGCGTCTCTCCAACGCTACATCTTCATCTATTTTACCAGTTTTCAAAGCGCGATATTTTTTGCGAATCGAATCGCTCGTTTTCGCAATCTGTTTTGCTATTTTCTCGCGATCTTTGATGTTATTCATGTTGTCTAATTGACGTATCAACATCGACTAACCACATTATGGTACCGCGAACATGTTAAATTCTTTTCTGTACCGCCCGTTGACAAGCGGACTGTCTTTGTCTATCACTAGGAATCCGTACTCGCGCCGCCAACAATCGCGACATAACGCACAGAATTCATCATACGACATGTCAGTATTCACATGACCGTTGTAAACATGTTTCAAGTTGGTACCATCCTGTTTAAATAAAATCAGCAAGTTCGCATTGTCGCGTATCAGATGTTTAGGTATTTTCGCATACGTCTGACAGAGATAGAAGCAGTCGACATTCGAGTGGCGACCCATCGAGAAATACTCTCTCATCACATCTTGCTTATCACATGCAATGTCGTCGAAGACGAAGATCGAATTGGGACGTGCCTCGCTCGGTGGGATGACGTCACTGTTGTTGGAAAACGTAAAATAGCCGATTTCGTCGATCGATGCCAACAAAGTTTCGAGATATCGATATTTTGGTTGTTGCAATGACTTTGAATACACGTACACGTTCTCGAAACGTACACCGTGCGGACTCTCGAGCAAACTTATGAGAACGTTGGTTTTACCGCAATTCGATGGACCGCAAATAATGGCGCGTATAGTACTCGGTAGTATTTCACCATGCTTGCGCTTTGTCGCGATGTCTCCCATCATTTGCGCTTTCTCGTCGTAGTTCACGACGTGTATCGTCTGCGAGTACCGCACGAATTTCATGTTCACACTGCGTTATCTAGGCTTTGATTGAACGCCTATTTATAGGCGCGCGAAACCGCGATTCGCTTAGTAGCAAAAATGTATCTCGCGCTATCGTATCTATTTGATATTTGGAATTTGCGCGCTGAACAGTTGCAATATATACCGAAGATCATATTGTTACGCATATGTGGTGACTATATCGACCACGTGTGGGACAAACTTCCGGAGCATATAAAGGCGGATTTGGAGGTTCAAATCTATCGTCGCTGCGTCAAGCATTATAATCAATCGTAGCAACGCACGCATATAGACGGCCCCGCACCGAAGATAAAGGATTGTAACATATGCCAGCAGCAACGAACAAAGGCTGCGTTGGAGGACTGCTCAATCGAGCGATAAATGCGCTTCCTTTCGAGTTACATATTCCCGGCTATCAGTTTTGCGGTCCGGGTACTCGGCTGAAAAAGCGATTAGCCAAAGGTGAAACGGGCATAAATCCACTAGACGCAGCGTGCCGTGAACACGACATTGCGTATTCTCGGAGCAACGATCTCACCGATAGACACGCGGCGGATAAGATACTCGCCGATAAAGCCCTAGGACGCGTTATTGCGAGAGATTCGAATTTGGGCGAAAAAGCTGCCGCTACAGCTGTTTGGGCAGCGATGAAAGCCAAGACCAAGATCGGCATGGGTATGAAAACGAAAACAAGGAAAAAGCCAACAAAAAAAAAAACGAATACTTCCAACGGCGAAACGAGGCGGCATATTACCGATTCTGCCAATGTTGGGCGCGCTCGGTTCCATGATTGGCGGAGCGGCCAGCGTGGCGAAAGCGGTAAACGACAAGAAAGTCATACAACGTCAGCTCGAGGAACTACAACGTCACAATCGCGCAATGGAAACGCGCGGACAGGGATTGTATCTCGCTCCGTACAAATACGGACGGGGACTATATCTCGCTCCGTACAAAGGCGGACGAGGTGTAACAGCGAAAAAAGAAAAAAAGAAAAAAAAAACGTCAAAGAGACAATAAAAATACCTACGGGTGTAACTACCAACGTACAATTGGACCAGCTGGCGAAGCGTATGCGCGTACCATACTTCAGAGGCGTTTTCATGCGTGACGCATTACCGATTAGCGGCGCGTGTCGAAAAGAGAGCGGTATCGTAAATCTGGATGACACGATGGGTCCCGGCACTCATTGGGTAGCATACGCAAAGAGAAACGATCGTGTTATATATTTCGACAGTTTCGGTAATCTTCGACCGCCGAAGGAACTGGTACGATATTTCGGAGACAATGTTATGATAGAGTACAATCGAACGTCCTATCAGACGTACGATCAGAGCGTCTGCGGACAGCTGTGTTTGTGGTTTCTCCAAACGGTCGACGCGCATGAATTTATAAAGTCTAACAAAATGCCGCGACGTTTCAGTATTCGTTGAACGCTTTTCCATCATGTCGCTGACGCTTACGTTAAGCGGGAAGAGCAGCGTTCTCGCGGCAAACTACTTTCCAGCCATAGATTTGAACGACGATGACTACGAGCTTGGTCTAACAATTTTGGAGACTTATCACACGATACCGAATGTAAATGTTTCGAACAACAAATTTTATTTTGACAAAGACGACGCAGAAATTACGATTCCCGAGGGGTCGTACGAACTGCAAGCCATAAATGATTTTTTGAAACGTGAGATTTTACGAAAACATCCGCGACGCGACACATCCGATGGTAATGCCGGTGACACCGCGCGCGGCGATGATGACATTGGTGAATACCCGATAGTGCTCCGCGCAAATTACAACACGATGAGGTGTGAGATTAAATGTGATTACAGAATAAACTTTAACAAGCCCAATAACATTGGATCGCTGCTTGGTTTCTCGTCAAAGCGTATATTGCAACACGAAAGTGGTATAAATCGGACATGTCAATCAACATAATGAATATAAACATTATCCGTGTAGAGTGCAACGTGACCGCGGGCGCATATAGCAACGATAAAAGTGTGCACACGATACATGAATTTTCGCCGAGCGTGCCACCAGGATATAAGATATCGGAAAGGCCGATGCAAATCATTTACTTGCCAGTCATCGTACGGAGCATTACGGAGCTAACGATACGCATTGTTGACCAGAACGGACGATTGCTCGATTTCAGAGGAGAAGAGATCACTATCAGATTGCACGTACGACGGCGACGGCGATAACGTGAGCGCGACATTTGGGATGCTCGTGTTGAACGAAGCGAAGCACGCTCAGAGAGATAACGCATCTTTTATAAAGAAAACACTAATCGACAATACTCGCTCATCCGGTTGCATCAAAAAGAGAAAGAAACTCAACGCATCGAACGTTAAATTTTTACAAGCTTTAGGATTCGCGGTGCGCAACTTGTGAGATGACTGACATCCTAAACATCGAAGATGAGCCAATCTTCGACGATCGCATCTTCAAGATTGAAACTCATACGTATAACCCGTTCGCCAATACAACGTTTGGGTACAGTGATGAGATAAGAATACCCATACAGCAACAGGATCTGTACACATTGCCGTACGAAAGCTTTCTATATATCGAGGGAAAATTAACGAAGAAAAATGTTGTCGACGGATCTGATGTGATGTTGGGAAATAATTTAGTGGCGTTCATGTTCGATGAGATTCGATACGAGCTCGATGGCGTGGAGATTGATCGTAATAGAAACGTGGGCATAACTAGCGCGCTCAAATACTACGTAACGACGTCATCCGAGAGAAGCGTGATTCTGAGAAATGCTGGCTGGGATGCGCGTACCAACGCGGATGGATATTTTAACTTTTGCGTACCTCTCTACGTACTGTTGGGATTCTGCGAGGATTACAGACGCGTGGTAATCAACGCTCGTCACGAGTTGATCTTAATACGATCGCGCAACGACAACAATTGCCTGATGGGAAATTCGGCATTGGATCCCGTGATTGATTTATTCAAGATACAATGGCGAATGCCGCACGTGTTATTGAACGAGATAACAAAACTATCGATGCTGCGCACTTTGGAGAGCGGACGATACTTGAGCATGGCTTTTCGCTCGTGGGATCTGTATGAATTTCCGCTGTTACAGCGTACAACCAAGCATTCGTGGGCCATCAAGACCGCTACTCAGCTGGAGAAGCCGCGATATGTCATCTTCGCTTTGTAAACAGGCCGAAAGAACATCATGGCCGAGGACACGAGCCGATTCGACGACTGCAACTTGACCAATGTGAAACTCTATCTGAACTCAGAATGTTATCCGTACGATGATATGAATCTGGATTTCGAAAAAAACAGATGGTCTGTGTTGTACGAAACGTACGCGCGTTTCTGCAAAAATTACTACGGATACGAGTATCTCGAGCCAAGTCTTACCCTCACGTCTTTTCTACGTTACGGTCCATTCGTAATCATCGATTGGTCTCGACAAAACGAATCAGTCAAGAGCGCAACCGTGAATGTGAGATTGGAATTTGAGACTAAGGAGAACGTACCGATGAATACCACCGCGTACTGTCTCATTATACACGATCGCGTGGTTCAGTACAACCCATTGACCAATGTTGTACGCAAGATCACCTAAGAGCATCGCTGGTATATGAGAGATAATAAAATCTATACATCGAAATCGATCGCAGTCTTCTTCTCGACATGTCTGTGCCAACGTTCGTAGACCTGCAAGGTTTCCTCGTTGAAGGACAGTTTGTCGTAAAAGAGTTTGCTGCTCTCAAAGAACGGACCGTTCTCTCTCATTACATTTTCGCAAGCCCTATACCGTAGCATTTCCTGGCAAGTGCCGACAAATCTCGCGCACGCTGGGTGATACGTCATCATCATAGACTGCAATGGAACGATGGAACGATTCCGTACAGCGAAGCTAAAAGTTTGATTACGAAAGCTGTGCATGGTACGAAAGAAGATAACGACGACGATGACGGCGATGATGCTGTCATATATGTCAAGGGACACGAAAAACGAAAATGGTTGCGGAATTTGCTTTTGGACGATGAGCGAGAGCGCATGTACGAGACCCTGGATGTGGATTACGAAGACATAGATTCTTTAAATAATCTAAATGCTGATAATTCTATACGATGTGGATATCATTATACCAATTGCGCGTTACAAAATGTATTTAAATTGTTTAATTGGTGGGCAGATAATCTTAAATAAACATATATAACATATAATATATTTTCTTTTATTCCTTTTCCCCGCTATTACATCGATGATTACTTAATATTCCAACGATCCTATACATTTTTTTTTCAATGTAACGTTCGATCGACTCATCGATGACAAAGAAATTGCGTTATGATTGAAGCGTGAAACTTTTTATTCACATTTTTCTTTTTTTCTCTTTACATATTTTTTATAGCTGATTAGGTTTTTTCTTGAAATAAAAATTTTATAATTAATTGATAATGACGCAATCTTTTTTTTTCTTTTAATTTATAATAGTTTATAATAAAACAGTTTATAACAGTTTATAATAAAACACTATAACAGTAAACTCGTTCTCGATTTGCAATTGTACGATTCTTTGTCTTTTTCTTGGCCATTAACATGCCTATTCACGAAATACTATCATAATAGAGTATTGTCGTTCAGCGAGGTCATTGGATTTTTTGTCCACTCCATCTTTCAAATGAGAGGAAGGGGGGATTTAACACGCTCTGACGTGTCAAAATTTACGCGGGTGCGATCAGTCCTCCGTCATTCGTTTGTACAAACGAACCATACGCAACGTACTCCGCTTCTTCATCATTCGTTTGTACGAACGATCCACACACAATGTACTCCGCCAAAGGAAGCAGTGCACTGTACGATGGTGAAATGAAGAAGGAACGTAACGCGTAAGTTCGACATTTTCTTTTTTTCTTTTTGCAACATTACGCAATATTATGTACTTGTTACACAGCATTTCGATGGAGCCTCGCGCGGTGCGCTTGATGAGCAGACGTTACAACCTGACGGCTACGGGCTTCAAGTTTCTGGAAATTGGAATCAATGTTGGTCCACCGAGCTACGTAGAGATCGCCCTAGGAGATCATCGAGGACAAGAGCTGATATTGTCTCTCGAAACATGGAAAGGACTCCATGAGCAGCAATGGAATATCTACAAATTGCTACGAAACAATTACAAAGACAATTTTATAAGCGTCGGACCGTTAACAGTCCGAGTTTGTATGATGAACAACGTTACACTCGTACGTCTTGAATCTTCAAACGTACGCATTATGATGATCGAATCGACGCTACGCCGTATGTTTAATCTCGCCGAATGTATTGATATAACGTTCACTCAATTAGACAGACTCGTTGAAACGATCGATGAAAAGTATACGCGATTCTCCAACATTGCGTCTATTATAACAAATCCCGAGGAGGTACCATACGTGATACGCGATAGCGATATCTTCGATAGGCATCAACTCGTCGATTGCGAATTGTTAGCTTTAGTTTTTAGTATGTATGAAAAAAAGACGATGTAACAAAAATGTGAATAAAAACGTTTTCACGTTTAAAAATATGATTTCAATCAAAACAAATTTCCCTATTTCCCATCTTAAAATAAAATAATATTTCAGTTATAATAAGATATTATTTATTGGTATAATCAATAAAAAACATCAATAAAAAAAAAGGGTAATATCTTTTTTTTCTTATGAATTCATTTCATTTTTCTATAGTTCACTTTTTTTTGTAGTTTCCCATTTTCCGTCGCCATCAAAATTTATTGTTTCCTACGTGAGAACTTGATCAAATAGAAATGAGCACATTCAGTATTTATTACTAAAAAAACAAGAAAAAAATTAAGGAAAAGTGTCCATTTACCGACTAATACATTATTTTCATTGAATAACAGATTTTTCGAGATTGTTCGAAATGAACATGTTGCGACACGTACATTTATTGCAGCCGGAATAACGGCGCTTTTTTTTTTCCTATGTCAATTTCTACAAAAAAATATCTTTTCTAGCAGCTCTTCCTAGACAAAAAAAGACCCCCTCCCCCCTTTCTCCCTCAAAAGTACATTCCAAAGGATCGTCGACAAAGCATTCCCCCTTCCCCGTGCCTACCAGTTACCCCCTCTCCTTTACCCCCGCGTCCCCGAGTTACCCCGCACACCCGCACCCCGCTCGGAGCTCCTGGGTTAGAACCGGCCTAGTATTACTACTCGCGATTATTACGTACGACAAACACCCCGGCTGTACTCGTAGAAAATAAGGAATTGTTAGCAACCACATTTGTCAAGATATTATCATCACCACGAGCGAGTTCCACTCCGAAAATACCGAGAAAACTTTCTACGTCAACGCCGGCGACGCGGAAAAGAGTACGACGCACGAGAAAGGGACAAAAACGCCGAAAGACCGAAGAAGAAGAGCGAGCGAGGTGCGCATTGTTTCTTTCGCCGCGTTTTCGTAAAGACGATATCCCTATAACCTTCACAAAAGATTCTCGACAGGCAAGAAAGAGACGCTTACTCGATTGGAGTGAATTGAAATGACCAGGCTTGAAAATTTGTATTACAATCCAGCGCACTGCGGGGTATTCGGCATCGGATAACTTGTCGCGTGCCGCTAAACCGAATTTCTCTCGTAAAGAAGTAGCTCGCTGGCTCGAATCACAAGACGCGTACACGCTGCACCGTCCGTCGAGACGAAAATTTCCGCGATTGCGTTACAACGTGACGAATATCGACGATCTGTGGGAGGCCGATTTGATCGAACTCCGTAATCTCAAAAGTTACAATGACGGATTTTCTTATCTTCTCGTGATTATCGACGTACTTAGTAAATTTGTCTGGGTAGAACCGCTGCGGAATAAAACGAGCAATTGCGTGACAAGCGCCTTCCAAAATATTCTCTCGAGAAGCGATGGTCGAGTACCCGTGTACTTGCAAATCGACAAGGGTAAAGAATTTATTGCGCGACCGATGCAAGGTTTTTTAAAAGAAAGAGGCATACGTTATCGAGTAACTCGCAATCCGGACGTCAAAGCCGCCGTCGTTGAACGCTTCAATAGAAAGGAGCGAATGTGGTGCTATTTTACACATAAAAATACGCGGCGTTACATCGAAGTGCTGCAAGATATCGTGCGCACTTACACTCATCATTCGTCCATCAGGATACAACCGGCGACCGTTACGAGAGAAAATGCACGCATCGCACGCGAAAATATGGAGCGGCGTAGAGGCGCGAGAGAGAAGGCGGCGTCGAAAGTAGTAGAACAAAAGGCTAAATTCGATGTTAACGATCTCGTTCGTGTCAGTAGAGCAAAAGCCACTTTCGAGAAAGGATACGAAGCGCGGTGGAGCGAGGAAATATTTCGAGTTTGTCGCGTTCTTCATTGGCGAAGACCCCGCGTGTACGAATTGTGCGACTTATCGGGTGAACACATCGATGGGATTTTTTATGAACAAGAATTAGCACGGGTCAGAAAAAATTTGAGGGAAGAAGAGTTTATCGTCGAGCGCGTGATAAAAAGTAGAGGACGCGGTGCTAATAAACAGCTGCTAGTTAGCTGGCAAGGATATCCCAGTAAATTCGACAGTTGGATGCCCGCTTCGAGTTTAACTTTTCTCCAAGATGAGGAGGAATAATTTTTTATGGTTCTTCCGAGCGATAGCAGTAAGAAGTATTTCCCAGGAAATACATGCTCTTCTTTCACCACTCAATTACCTCACGGCATACATTTATTCGGGGAATGGGAAGTCGCGCTTAGCGAGATTCAATTTCCCTCCAGTCTTTTTCACGTACATCGAAACGATAATAAGATTAGATTTGTTGATTTGAAGTGCGAAAAAGATGAGAAAAATGATAAGTTTACAGTGAAAGAATTGCACTTACAGACAGAGGTTTATGAAAATACAGAGGATCTTATCTACGCGATTAATAAAGAATGCAGACGCAGCGATTCGCATTTTACTTTCGAACTACGAAAAGGTTCAGGTGATAATATCCGTATAAGCATCGATTGTGATGACAACTGTACTCTCATTCATTATATAAATCTACCAGCTAATATTTTTCAAATATTGAAGATCAACATCGATGATGCCGGCACAATTTACCGTCACAAGTTATCTAATTCCGACGAATTAACGCCGTTTTTGAAACTCGGTTATGCCATCGGTAATGGACGCACTGAATCTTTTTGGACTGCAGAACCCTGTAGTCTATGGCACGGTATCCCTGATAAAATGTACGTTTATTGCGACATTTGCGAGCCTTACATAACCGGCGATACGCGGAGTCCGCTTCTTCGGATCGTTCCAACCGAAATACCCGGATATAATTACACGTACGGAACGAATTTAGTAAAATATTTCTCCACTTTGCAATATACTCCTTTGCGTCAAACGAAATTCCATAAAATTGAAATAGATATAAAAGATCACCGTGGAGAAAAAATACCATTCGTATCCGGAACGCTGATAGCAACATTACACTTTAGACGCGTCCGTTAATTACCATTCGCGGTGGAAAGTCTATGAAGCTTTGAGAAAAAACTAAGTCTCCATGGAATACGACGAGTATTACGAAATGCAAAACGGGGGACAGGGGAGGCGGAATTCCACGAATTTTCATCGGTTCAGCCTATCAGCGCGGTCATGGGATCGGTAGTTTCCTCGGAGGATTATTTAGAAGAGTATTTCCTTATCTAAGCAGAGGAATGCGCGCAGTCGAGAAAGAAGCTTTACGCGCCGGAATTGGCGTGATGGAGGATGTTGAAAACAACACTCCGTTCAGGGAAGCAAAACGCGGTTCAAGGAATCGGGCGGAAATCTTAAGAGAAAATCCAAAGAAAATATAAGTAACTTGATGAAGGGCTCGGGATATAAAACATCCACGAAAATACGACCGGGTCAGTTTCCCTTCGGAGAGCACGACGCATGCACCGCTAAATCCGGGAGAAGCGCGGTTCATAAACGCAGACAAGCCGGTAAAAAAAAGAAATCATCGAAAATTGGCGTGAAAAAAACGATTAAAAAAAATCATCGAAGAGGAAAGCGGGCAAAATTAAAAAGGCAACGAAACATCGATGAAATAGCGGGAAAAAGCGCACCGTATCCGATATATTCGCTTAACCGACGCACTTTGTAAATTTGAGAGATATGTCCTTTCTTCATACCCACTCGAGCGAGTGTTTAAAGAGCGAGCTCGATCTTTTCAGTTTATCTCCTACTCAAACCAGTATCGAGAATTCGCAATGGGTTTATTACAAACCGGTGACCTCGCTCGCGGACGACGCGCCTATAGAATTCGTCGTACCCGAACACGGAGAAGATTATCTAGATCTCACGCATACCATGCTAAGCCTTCGCGTACGAGTGGAAAGTTTACCCGGTCCTGAAACATCGACAGCAGGAGGAGGAGGAGGAGTGGGAGGAGGAGGAGCAGGAGGAAACAAAGTAGGCCCTGTGAATCATCTACTACATTCGATGTTCAATCAGATCGACGTATACTTCAATCAAAAACTCGTATTACCCCCAAACAACGCCTACGCGTACCGCGCGTACATCGAAGCATTGTTAAATTATTCTTCACCGGCAAAAACTTCTCATCTGACTTCCTGTCTATGGGACACGGACGAACCCGGTTATATGGACGCGCTATTAGAATCGGACAACCCCAATCAAGCTCTCGTGAGACGCGCCCGATACATCCAAGGAGAACGTTCGGTAGATCTAATAGGTCATCTTCATTGCGACGTCTTTAATCAGGATAAATTTTTAATTAACGGAGTGGAAGTTAGAATGAGACTCGTTCGCTCGAGAGATGCGTTTTGCCTCATGGAAAGCAACTCAACGTCGAAAATACGCATTCTAGATGCTAGTTTACTCATAAGAAGAGCAAAAATAAGCCCCGCAGTGTTACTCGAACATACGAGAATGCTGTGTAAAACAACGCCAAGTATCCTCTGACGCGAGTCGAAGTTAAAACATTCACGATTCACGCCGGAGTGGTAGGAGAATCGATTGATAACGCGATACTCGGGCAACTTCCGAAACGAGTAATAGTCGGATTCGTCGATAACAAAGCATTTAACGGCGACAGAAAGTTAAATCCGTTTAATTTCAAAAATTACGGCATAAATTTCTTCTCGCTATATGCCGATGGCGTGCAAATTCCGAGTAGGCCGCTGCAACCGAATTTCTCAAAAGACCACCCTCTTCTCAGGAACAGGCATCCATTTTCTAAACGAAGGGAATTCTATAAGCAGGGAAGATTATGCCAAAGGTTTCACGCTTTTCGCTTTCGATCTCACTCCCGATCTATCGGCAAATTGTGCTGGACATTGAAATCTTGTCAGACATGGAAGTTTACGATTAGAGGTGCGATTTGAAAAAACTATTATCTCAACGATTAATTGTATCGTTTACGCAGAATTCGATAACGTGTTAGAGATCGATTCCTCGCGTCAAATTATCGTTGATTTTAGCGGATGAGACATACTCGAATTTCCTCTTTCCCACCGTTATTTATTTTTCATTTCTATTTCTTCGAAAGCTTAACAATAAGTAGCCGCAGTTTTGCTTTAGACGCGAACGTCGTCACTTCGTGCAAAATAAATTGAAAGTATATTCTACGCATCATGGATATAATTATCGATATACAAGGTTTCCGCGACGCTGAGTAAAGTTTATGCCGAAGGAAGTAGCGGTTGTCGCCATTAACGAAGCATTCATAAGTCACTGCATTATGATGCCTCCATATCCATTTGTCGAATTACCCGAAAAATACAGACGAGAAAACAACTGGCTCTCTCGAAACTTCCATGGGATCGAGTGGTTTGACGGAACAGTTAATTCCAAACATTTCATGGCGGAACTATGTGAAATTGCATGGCAAGCGCGTTACATATACACCCGAGGTCCAGAGAAGATACATTATTTGGAAAATACACTCGCAAGAAACGTATATAATCTAGAAGGAATCTCTCCTGCTTTCAAAAACCTGTCGGAAGGCGAAGAGTATGAATTGCGCTGCGGTCATCACGGGTTTCAGCGAAATTCCGACAAATTTCATTGCGCGTTACGCAATGCATGCAAATTGAGATACTGGATGCAATCTCAAGAAGAGAACTGCTACATAAGCAGCGCTAATTCTATTACCATTGAAAGTTCCGATGACAGTGATACAGAAAGCGAGGTTTTTATTTTTACAATAAAACGAAATTTTCCGAATCTCGTTACGTGGAGAAATAAGAGATTAGAAAAAGAACAGGCGAGGTGCGAACAAATAAAAGCTGAGAAAGAAGATCTATCGAAACTCAAGTGTGAAAAAAGGAAGCTTCTACCCTACAATCCTCGCAAGAGGATAAAAATATAACGACACCGACGAGCCAAAAAACAAGTCAAACATCATTCCACACCGCGGAAGATGAATTCGCTCGAAATCTTACGAGCGTTGCATCATCTCAGTATCGAACATGCGGATGTGTATCCTGCCGACAGAATCCCGAGGGTGTGGACGAAATCGACGGCCATCGTCGCGAACACTGATAATCACGATCGTCCTGGACAACACTGGGTTGCTTTCTACCTAGACAAGCACGGAGAAGGCACGTATTTCGATAACTACGGACTACCACCCCTGGATTCCAGATTCAATCTACGATTTCGACGAAACTCTACTACTCATAAATGGAACATCACGCGATTATAGGGCACATTTTCTCAGACTTGTGGACAATATTGCTGCGTATTTCTTTATTATTTGTCTCGCGGTTATAAGCTTAAACATTTTCTCAAAATATTCAGCGAAGATTACGAAAATAATGATAAGCTAATCGTACAATTATTTCGTAAAATCTTTCTTCATAGAAAAAAGAAATGTGAAAAATCTCATGTAACGTGCTGTCATATACAAACTTGTACTTTTAAGAACAATTAAACATTAAAGAAACACTATTATGGTATAATTTGTATAATGATATAACTGTGGCGGTCACCGCCACTCTGGCCCAGCAACGAGCGCGCCGGCGCGCGCCGTCGTGCTGCCACGCGCCGACACCGTGGGCCCGCGCACGGGAGTGACTCACGCTCGCTACGAGGTGGCCAGCCGTCCGACCGTCTACTCGTGCGCGGAAAGCAGTGGGGCCCGCCCGCGCACGGGAGTGATTGACGCGCTCGCCACGAGATGGCCAACCGGTCAATCATCCACTCGTGCGCGGAAAGCAACATCACCGCTATATAAGAGCGGCTAGCACCATCGATCGACACTACCCCTCAGTGCGCACTGGGGCCCGTACACGGCTTAAGTAGCGCTGAGGTTCGATCGCTTGTCAATTATACGGCCTTTTTTGCGGCTGGCATTACCGACCACTAATAGATCGTACTCTCCCCTCGGTGATCGTTCACGCCATAGAGGGACTCCTCAACCCTCCGACGCGGCCGTGCACGCCGTGCCTCCTCTCGCCTGAGCTCTCCTCAGCGGCCGTACACGCCGTTGAGCGAGACTCCCGGCATCCCTGCCGAGAGGCAACTGAACGAGCCGCTGCCGCCAACACCGGAGGAAAGCCACGCCGCGGAGACGACGCAGGGGTACGCCATTCAAGGACTTAGACTCCGCCACCACGTCGCAGCCGCCTCTACACTGCCGCCGACCTCGCAGCCGCATCCGCCCGTGCCCAAGCAGCCTGCTGGCCACCATCACCGCGGGGAGGCCTACCCCCGCCGCCAGGACCAGCGCGGAGCGGACTTCCGGCTGGGAGAACAGCGAGACTTCCAGGCACCGACGGCGACATCGCGCCGGCCAGGGTCTGCGCCGCCAGCGCAAAGGAGCGACCACCGCCCCACGACCTCCGGGCGAGAACTACTTGTCGAGTTGTTCGGCACCCTCTCGACATCCTCCTCATCCGCCGACAGCCACGCATCCAGGTCAGCGTCACGGACACCACCGCGCCAAAGCGCAGCTCAGCGGACTTGCCCGCCTACGCCAGGCCGTAGCATCAACTTCCCGGCCCGTAGGGACGCACGCAGCGAGCCATCCACCTCGCAACGGGCGCGGATCTCACCACAAATTGCGGCACATCGCTGCCCGCCTGCTCAAGGCTTCATAGGACTACGCCCTAAGCCCACCAGGAGTCCGTGGCGCCTCATTCCATTGGACCTGGGGAGTGTTGTCCGAGGAACGCCCCGTCGAGACCACCGGCAGGCTTCATTTCACGCCGCCTCTCAAACCGAGGCCTCTCCATCCGTCGGAAACGCACTGACGACCCGTGCCAGGACCACTCACCACGGCGGGGCTGGTGCCCGCGAGAGACGAACGCAGCGTTTCCGAGAGGAATCTCGCGACCCAGTCACTTCCGGAGGCACATCGTACACACGGGGAACACAGACCCCCGCGCCACGCTCCTGATGTTCACGACATCTTTCGTTGTACTTTAAATATATAAAATGTACTTCTGAGATTTGCCTTATTCTGGGAACCAGCACGAAAAACCTTCCTTTCCCCGTCGCCCATTCCGCTTTGCACACACGGGAGCAGACAGCGGGCAGGTAGCGCCGGAGCTGAAGCAGATGCTCAACGACGACATTGGTAGACGCACGAACCACCACATTGATGTACATATCACATGGGCTACAACGATAATATTAGAGATAGTCGGATTCGTTAAGCCTAAGGAGTTGGGACTCCGAGCAGGATCAAAAGAATGGAAGGAAATCTTCTTGAAATCACTAACACACTTTCTTTATGTTACTTGATTTATTTAACAATTGCACAATTTCTTGGATTTAGTATTGCTTATTTTATTTCTTTCACACACGGTTAAACGTCGGCGGGCGCGTATCGCGTTACTCTGGCGGCCGTCGACCGAATATGTCACCTGAGACGCTGATAGTACGGCTCGCGTGAACTTCGCTGTGCTCGTGTAATATCTTGCGCGATAATTATAATAACGATTCCGAACGACACGTTATGCTTGATTGACTCCAGACTCTGCTGATTCCGCCTTGTGTAACCGGTTATATAGTCTGATCGATGCCCGATCAGCATTCTGATCGATTGCGTCGATCGGTTGCGTGATATTGATTAATCAATATTACGCTCGGTTTGATCATCAAATTTAGGAATTTGCTGATCAGCTTTTTCGCAATGTTCTCACGATGCATTTCTGCGGTCTTTCGAAAGACTGGTCGCAATTTCGGCGGTCACACATCTTTCGAAAGACTTTTCGAGATTCATGCGACCTAATTTTGTTGCCCTGCGGACTACTTTTATTATTGGTTATTATTTTATTGGTTGTAGCCAGGTCTAATAGACACGAAACACCATATAACAATAAATCTAATTTTTGTAACATAAATTCTTTGTCCATTTTACTTCTTTTCCCTCCGATTTAAAACCAATTTTAGCCACATAATTCCAAGCTAGAAATATCTAATCATTTTTTAAATATTTTTCATTTGTTTACCATAGAATTAAGGAACATAACCTCGCTAGTGTATAACTCCAAATGTTAGAAAAATCTAGAGTTTACATCTAGAAAATTTTTTCAATCCTCGTGTTTGTCTTAGAATAAAAGCTTCGTATAACTCCGAATTCGACGTCATCGACATCAGAAATATATAGTGCGAACCTGTCCGTTCTCGTTTTCCTCCTCCCAAATACCGTACGAGCTGGTAAATAATGGTTATTACACTCCGAAAATCTCATGTCTTCAAAACCTATATCCACTCGTAACCTATATTTCCCCCATACAAAAAATGTCAAACGAGTCGAGAAATTTATCTAAATTCACCGACTATGAGGCGCCGAGAAACCTTTTGTCCTAAGAAAAACGGATTCTTCATATCCCATATATAACCAGTAAAATTCCCCAAAAAATTGGTTTTCTTCTCTTCGCTCCATCCCACGTGAACAAAAAATCGCATTCCATTCTCGACAAGTATATTCCTTTTACAGACCCGCCATATTTCTTTTCGCAGTCGTCATTTTGTTTTCGGACTCCGATCGGTCCCAGACGCTTTTTCACCCTTCCCCTATCTCGTCTAGCATTTCGACAACCAATCGCACACACGGGGCACTATGGGTAGAGCCAATCACGCGTCGGGCAGCTACGGAGCCAACCAATCAGAACGCTCCCACTAATTACCTAATTATCATCTCCTATCTCCACCGACCAATCAGAACGCTCCATTTCCACGTGGCTGCCAGTTTTTGACCGTCGAGGGCCACGCCCCTGGCGCCAGTGGGAAGGTGGTGGGAATTTGTTTTGACGCGCCATAGTGCCCCACTTACTACTGATGTTGTTGAGTTTCGCGGCGAGTTTGACGGTTTTTATTGGACAGTTGGTGATAATTTGTTTGGGAGTGTAAGTGACTCAAGTGTTTGTGTTATTTTGCAAGTAAATTCTAAAATAAGAAACAATATAAATAGTGTCATTTTAAACTAGTAAAAATTGATATTTTTATATAAATACATATTCATGTACATTATTTTATTTTTTACATATACATATTTATTACGTATTTGTTAAAATCTTTTTAATAATATTGCTTTCGAGTTTTCAATACAGTTATGATAATTTATTTAATTAATTTATCAAAAAGATATGTTTAATAATTATTAACGAAACAGAATGATCTTTTTAATGAAATGTTATATATTAATAAAAGTACAAGAAAAGGAGACACGAATGTCAAGTCATACGATAAGAAATATATTGTACTATTAATAATATTTTTAATGTTATTAAGGAAAGAAATAGTACTGAACAAAATTATCTTATAACGATAATGATAATGATAATGATAACGAAAACATGCACACACATTTTAATAAAGAGTGCAAATGGGGGCCTAAGTCGTGCAATGTCTCTTTGAGAGATTTTTACTTGAACCTGTCTTTTAAAATTTGTGAACCACCCCCGTCCCCATGGAGATGGGGATTGTAAAAAGGCTCATTGGAAAAGTCTTTCAAAGATCTTTCAATTACTTTATTCCTTATGCACTTTAAAATCTTTGAACTGTTTCCACCTCCACCTCATGAGGAGGGTTGTAAAGTGGGAGCTCATTGGAAAGATCTTTCAAATAAGCTATCACTTGATCCATTATCCCATTATTCCATTTAGGATTTTTGATCTATATCTTACTCCCGAACCCCCGGGGAGTTATTGCCCCTTATGTCAAAAGATAGATTTTTTGATACCATAAATGTCCTCCAAATTTCGTTCAATTATCTCTATCCGTTCAAAAGTTATTTAGGGATCCCAGATTTCCAAACACCCTGTATAATTTGACTAAGGTGGACTTATAGCTCAATATTTATAGGACTAAATTGGTACCAATTATTGATATCAAATCTTTTATACAAACTTTATACATTATTATCAATCATTTGAGTTCAATTGGCAATGTGGAAATAAAGTTTTCTTTTTTAATTATTTAGCTTTAGAGTATTATTATATCACAAAATTGCTTTACTCAACCTACATTTTTATCACAAAGAATTAAAAAATAACAGTACAAAATAAATGATAAAATTTTATTTAAATAAAAAAATTTTTATGTAAAAACACTCGCTGCTCGACCGAATAAGGAAAATAAAAAATGTAAAATGATGAAATTATCTAAATATTATAAATGAAGGCAAGATTTATTGTTTAATAATAATTACAATTCATAAGGAACGCAAGAAATTAAAATTAAACAGTCTAATACCAAAATGTCGTGGCTACAATAGTTTTCAATTTATAAGGATTTAAAGTTGACTAATCAAATTGTCTGAAATTCGCATGCTCAGGCACCGCACATTGCACAGTAGTAAAGATGTTTTCAAACATCAATACTATTCTGCGAATTAATGTAATTCCACGTTCATTGTTGCAATTGTTTCTTATTTTTACATTTTTTTTATACATGTGCTGTTAATTAATTACAACAGCATAATAAAAAATGTGTGGAAATGCAATACGCATCGAACTGTGACAGCTGTCACATGTAATATGTCATAAATGACAACATTCGCGTAGTACAAATTAGTAACAATTAATAAATAATATTTTTTTATAATTTGTAAAATTATGATTTTAGATTTTATTATTATTAACACTAAATTAATTATTATTATTTAAGTTACAGATTTATTACAATGTTTGATCACATTTTTTCTAATGATACATCATTTATTTTATTATATAAAAATAAAATAATACATGGAAAAAAATATAAAATAAATATATATATATATATATATATATATATATATATATATATATATATGATATATATATTTATATATATTTATATATATTTATATATATATTTATATTTTATATATATATATATATATATATATATTATGTATATATATCATTATTATTATGTTATTATCATTATTCTTGTTCTTATCCTTCTTATCTTCCTCTTTCTTTTTCTGCTCGAGTCCCTTTTAGCCGACATTTTATATAAAAATAAATTTTTTTTAAAAAAAGATAAATCATATCAATTTAAATTAAATTATATAAAATTATGTTAAATTATTTTTATATTTGTTCTATTTCGAATATACGTATATTAAACTTATTCTCTGACATGCATAATTTTTATATTTGACATATAATTTAGAAGATTAATTTAGAAGATCATAAAAAAATTACCTAAAGAAACTACTGCGGCGAGAACTGTGATGGCGGCAATGGGAGCTACGGAGGCAGCAACGAGAGAATGTTTATTATATACAGGGTGTCTGGTATCGGTCATATCGCTTTTAGTGGACAGATAGAGCTGATAAAACTGAATAGAAAAGTCCTCCGCCATTTTGCAATTTCTGTGATAATTATTGAGTTATTGATTCTTAAAAATCACTTTGTGGTCGCGCTCCACCATGACGCACATCCTCCCTTCTTATTCGGGGGCTCAAGCCATGCTTGATGCAATTTCTCCTGCCGCGCACCAGGAGGATTTATATATTTGCCAATTGGAGGGTGTCACCGCTACAGTCCGACCTGCATCCATCGAGTGAGAGATCAACATCGCTCTGGAGTACCATCGTGGGGATTCGAGAGAATATACATGTATATATGTATATTGTAATATATGTATATATGTGTATATCATTGTATTGTTGACGTGTTGTTCTAAACACGTTATTACGATGAATATCATCACATGTCTCTGTGATCGAAAGGATAAGATATCTGCCCGGTAAGCAGGAGATTCAGGTTCGATCCCTAGCTGAGGTGATATTTTTCGCAAAATAATTACGGATTTTAACGATTGGTTCGTGATCGGGCTCCGCCGTGACGCACATCCTCCCTTCTTATTTGGATAATAGCGGCAATAGCTACGCACGAGCCACTTGAAGAAAATAATTCCCTGCGCTTCTAGCAATGATGATCGCCGGGCGGGAGTATCTTACCGCGCGCTTGTATTTGCCAGTGGGCCTGGCTGATACGGTGATTTTTAAAAATTACTAACTCGATATTTATCGCGGAAATAGTAAAATGGTGGAGGACTTTTCTATTCAGTTTTATCAGCTCCACCTGCTCACGAGAAGTGAGATATGACCGATACCGGATATCCTGTATCCATATATAAAATATTTAATACAAATTGAAACAAAATCTTTGCAGATCAAATTTTTTATTTAATTAAAAGCTTTTGCATTATATTTTATGATACTTACATTTTATCAGTAGTTTTAATGCTACTGTCTATGACCTTTTGTCCTTGAAAACTGATGCAGAATAAATGAAAGACTTGAGCAATGACATATATAATATATTTTATCATTTCTTCTGATTGTCCCGATACCATTACTATCTACAATTGTAAAAATATAAATATTAATGACATAATATTTTTAGTTGCAATAAAATGCTTATGAAAGTAAAACATTATGATTAATTTTATAATTGTTTGCAAAACAATAAAAGAAAAAACATTTCTATTGACATTTTTATTAAAATTTATTTTATAAACTAAGTAAGGCAAAGAATATCAAAAATGAAACGGTAGAAAGAGCATATGAACCTCGCTGGATATACGTGTTAAGAATATTTCCAAAAAAAAAAACGGATAATATATATTGTATTAAAATATTGAAACAGACATTTGACCTGTATAAGGTCATCCTCAATGTCGCAAACCAATAAATTAAACGCATGTAATTAAGGGAGAAAATTAAAAGTTAATACAAATTGTTAACAAATTGTTAAGTTAAAATATAAAACATTAAAAGGATAATATAAATCTTTAGATGTCAAACGAGTAAAAATCATAATATATATAAGTCATTAGATGATGTATTTCTGTATCCGTAAAAATTAGTCGGTTGAGAAAAGAGATTCTAGAGCAAATGTACGCATGGTACTGACTCTCAATGAAGAACAAGAAATCCTTGAAATGTATAATTCGATATACAATTAAATGATAAAAGAAGTATAGTAAAGTTATCCGGAATTGTTATTTAATAATTGTTTATGAAAATCTATAAAATATTTAAAATGAAAAAAAATTAAATTATTATACAAATAAAAAATATATAAATAATTAAATTATTATATAAATAAAAAATTTTGTAAGCGTAAATTAACTGATATAAACCAATGGAACAGAATATCCGAGAAAGTAAATTCTCGATTTTGCAATATTATTCTGGAATTTCTTGCGTACTAAATATTGTAGTTATTATGAACAAACATATATCTTTAGTGTTAACAATTTACCAAATAAAATAGAAAAGTGACAACATCAAAAATAACAGAGACAGAATAAACAGGTAAGGATCATCGCTGAGTAACTTCCCGATGAAAAATCCGTGTTACTTTTTATGTTTAATGTCTATGATGCCGCTTTTTAATATGGATCATTTTAGAGATTAACCTTTTGCTGCATGTTCATTATTTAAAATTTTGAAATTATTCAAAAGTCAATCAATTCCAAATCGGAGCTCGAGCTATGCCTCGTACAATCTTTTTTGCTGCACTCCAGAGAATTTTTAGTATATTTGCTAGTGGCGTTGGAGGATATCACCGACCGGCATACATCGAGAGAGTGAGACCATTATGGTACCTTTGGAGTACCGGTCATGAAAATTCAAGAATATAGTTTAACGTGTTGTTCTGAATTCGTTATTGCGATAAATATTATCATATGCCTCAGTAATCGAAAGGATAAAATACCTATCCGATAAGCAAGGAATCCGATAAGCAAGGAAAGGTTCGATTTCTGGCTAAGATGATATTTTTCGCAAAAATAATAATTACGAATTTTCACTAGTTTATGGCCGGGCCGCTGTAATGCCTCTCTTCTTATTTTGGATTATTTTCTATTTTATGAGAAATTACAGAAGAAAAAAATTTTCTTTAATAATTATTTTTTATATAATTTTTATCAATTCTTTAACTTTAAATATTTATATTATTTTCTTTTATTTTAATTAAAAATTTGTTATGTTGGATTCAATTCTCAAGTTTCTGATCTTTTTGATCTGATATAGTTCTTTATGTATAAGACAAAATCCCATATTGCCCAAAGTATTACATACATTTTTTAACAATTTGACTGCGCTAAAACAATGACGAGAGAGCATCACAATAACGTAATGAGAACTTCAACTGCGTTACAGTGATGCTAATTTCAAGACGAGAGTCACGAGAGAGTGGGAGAGAGAGGGAGTGGAGATGTCGCATACAATGAGAAAATGTAAGAGTTCGAAAGTTCGGCTGACGTCGAGTAACAGAGAAGGCTAACAAATTTAGTCCTGACTTTTTCGTTTCTTTATTCTCATAAATAGTCTGCTCGTTCGGCGATTCTGACTTCTAACCATCGAAACGATCGCGCTTTACGATATAGGCTACATTCGCTTTAGCGCTTACAACTGTAAGTTTATATTAGTAACATTGATATACAATGTTTGTTATATTAAAATAAAATGGAAATTATATCTGTTATTAGAAAGAGTGATATCTGTAATTAAAAAATAATAGATATAATAGAAGATAGAAAAATTCGAAAAATAAAAAACTTTATTATATTTTTTTAAATTTTTGTATTTTTTGTACTTTTTTGTATTTTTTATATTTTTTAATTTTTTAATTTTACTTTTTACTATATTTTTTACACGTTTATCTTTGTGACAAGTGCAATATGTTCATTTTGAAACAAGATAAAGTCTTGTGCAGATGCAATGTTCTTTATAAATATTATTTATTTAAATTTAAGTTAATGCTTTAATGCATTTGATGAAACACAAGCAATTATCCTTTTTGTATATTATTGTTGCATATTAGACGAAGATGGACCAGCAATATCATCTGCAGCATGCAGCTGAAAATTTTTCTTTTGCTTTTGCTTTACCGAAGAAGTAACATATAATTTATCTGTCGACATAAGAAATAAATGCTTTTCATCGAGCTTCATGTTTAAAGCAGTTTCGTTTCTTGCTTTTAATGCTGACTTCAATACACAAATAGCATTTAGTCATAGCAGTAGTCGACGATAATCTATTTCGTTTTTTCATTTTAACATCCGTTAAGAAGGAAAATATTCTTTCCGGAGCTGCATTTGAATTTGGGAGTGCTCTAATAGAATTCAAGAGGGACCTTAAATTGGGATATTTGGTTTCATTATTTAAATATTGTCTTTGTAAAATCTCCTTCCACATATTATCAAAATTTAATTTTAACAAATCTTGTTTCTCTGTTACTGAAAAATCTGAATTTAAGACAAATTATTCTTTCTTTAAACCGTTTTCGTCAAAATCACCATTCTTGCAGCGATAAAAGAATGGTGATAAAAGAAAGATCATGAAATGATGTTTCCCTATCAGTACTCAATAAAGCTATATGTGGTAAAAGAATTGTAATTTTGATAAAAATATATCACAAACTGGTAATCTTTTGGAAATTTCTTCGGCTGCAGTTATGTAAAATCGCAAACAGTTCTCTCGAACAGTTGCAACCATGTACGTGCCCATTCTCTATCCATTGATGAAGATATTCTCCGATCCTAAGAAAGTCATTTAAAGATTTATGATTTCCTACCTTACAAAATCTTATATTTGCCAAATGTTTCAAAATTTCTGGTTTTATAAAATTTATACAAATTTCTTTTAAAAAATCAATTGATTTTGGCTAAAAGATGTATCCTCGTTTCCTTAGCTTGGAAAAATGGATTAAATATATTTAAAAAATGTAATATATATTTTAAAAATAACAAATATGCTTTTGTAATGACATTTTGCATGACACGCAACAAATTTTCTGCAGATGTACCTTTCTCGCTCATGATCATTTCATTCAAAAAATGTTGTATCGTGTTTCAAGATTGAAGAAGTCGATACGCGCGTGGTGAGAAAACCATCGTGTATTACATAACTTTACAATTTTGTGAGTCCTTTCTTCAAAACATTCACTTAACTCGATGAAAATAGACCATCGCTTGGGACTATAAGTTATATAGCTTGTAATTCTTTTCAAGAATTCCTCACAAGCTTGAGGTATCTTAGCACACGAGGCATGTAAAGCTAATGAAGCAGAATGGCATGGACATGATAATGTCAATACATTGTTCAACACATCTGTTCCAATTTTTTTCTTGAAAGATAAATCTTTTCCGATCATAACGGACACATTGTCGCATGATAAGGCAACAATATTTGAAAAAGGTATTTGTAGTTTCCACATTTCATATTTAAATGCATTAAACAATTTTTCCGCACTGCAATCTGTTGCACCGATATCAATTAATTTTACTAGTTGCGAATGAACTTTTAATGTTTCAATATGAACGTATCGAACGTGAAATATCATCCATTTTTCATTAGAAATATCTGTTGATTCATCTATAAAAATAGAAAATTTTGAATATTTTCTATCACATGATCCGTCTCAATTAAACATAAAACGTTCGTAATTATATTCATACATTTTTGTCGACTCATAATCATGCTTTTCAAAACATTAGGATCTTTGCCTACCCTTGCCTATCTTTAAAAAAATCGAGTATTATTTTTGCATTTTCGTGTGAAATATTTTTTTCAGCGATAAAGCAGCAAATCGAATCTCCGCGAATTTGTTCCGCTCCTCAAAGGACGAAAACGGTTCGCTAATTTCTATGTTACAGTCTTCATTCGATTTGTTTATTATTTCATCAAACTTTTCGCAATTATTCTTATGTATTTTAGATTCGGCGTGACAGTAGATTTGCGATAAACCGCTAGCAATAGTTTTTTCGCAGATCGTACATGATGCAAATGAATTTGCATTACATTGCACTTCGCGTAACCATGGCTTAAATTGCTCGAGCTCTAACCATTGCTACTTAAATACATTCGGATGCAATAGTTTTTGTTCAAAAGTTACGTTATCATTATCAGATGAAAATAAGTTTTACATTTTTGATTTTGCTATATTTTTACTTTGATATGGAATCGTGCGATGCATTGAAAAAGAAAGTAAAGCGAAGCTTCTCAGAAGCTTGGCTTAATGATGAGCTATTTTAAATCTTAGATACAAAAAGTATCTTTGATGATAGTCTTTTTCATTGTACCGTATGCGCTAAAAATTTTTCGTGTGGTCCAATATCGAATATTATAAGACATGCAGAATCTGCGTAACATAAAAGAAATATTGACAAAGATGTGTCATTCGGGGGCTCGAGCCATGTTATCATTTGATAATGATAACGTAACTTTTGAACAAAAACTATTGCATCCGAATGTATTTAAGTAGCAATGGTTAGAGCTCGAGCAATTTAAGCCATGGTTACGCGAAGTGCAATGTAATGCAAATTCATTTGCATCATGTACGATCTGCAAAAAAACTATTGCTAGCGGTTTATCGCAAATCTACCGTCACGCCGAATCTAAAATACATAAGAATAATTGCGAAAAGTTTGATGAAATAATAAACAAATCGAATGAAGACTGTAACATAGAAATTAGCGAACCGTTTTCGTCCTTTGAGGAGCGAAACAAATTCGCGGAGATTCGATTTGCTGCTTTATCGCTGAAAAAAATATTTCACACGAAAATGCAAAAATAATACTCGATTTTTTTAAAGATAGGCAAGGGTAGGCAAAGATCCTAATGTTTTGAAAAGCATGATTATGAGTCGACAAAAATGTATGAATATAATTACGAACGTTTTATGTTTAATTGAGACGGATCATGTGATAGAAAATATTCAAAATTTTCTATTTTTATAGATGAATCAACAGATATTTCTAATGAAAAATGGATGATATTTCACGTTCGATACGTTCATATTGAAACATTAAAAGTTCATTCGCAACTAGTAAAATTAATTG
>NW_028297149.1:3481667-3549167 GCF_055798465.1 Pogonomyrmex barbatus
TGGCTTAAATTGCTCGAGCTCTAACCATTGCTACTTAAATACATTCGGATGCAATAGTTTTTGTTCAAAAGTTACGTTATCATTATCAGATGAAAATAAGTTTTACATTTTTGATTTTGCTATATTTTTACTTTGATATGGAATCGTGCGATGCATTGAAAAAGAAAGTAAAGCGAAGCTTCTCAGAAGCTTGGCTTAATGATGAGCTATTTTAAATCTTAGATACAAAAAGTATCTTTGATGATAGTCTTTTTCATTGTACCGTATGCGCTAAAAATTTTTCGTGTGGTCCAATATCGAATATTATAAGACATGCAGAATCTGCGTAACATAAAAGAAATATTGACAAAGATGTGTCATTCGGGGGCTCGAGCCATGTTATCATTTGATAATGATAACGTAACTTTTGAACAAAAACTATTGCATCCGAATGTATTTAAGTAGCAATGGTTAGAGCTCGAGCAATTTAAGCCATGGTTACGCGAAGTGCAATGTAATGCAAATTCATTTGCATCATGTACGATCTGCAAAAAAACTATTGCTAGCGGTTTATCGCAAATCTACCGTCACGCCGAATCTAAAATACATAAGAATAATTGCGAAAAGTTTGATGAAATAATAAACAAATCGAATGAAGACTGTAACATAGAAATTAGCGAACCGTTTTCGTCCTTTGAGGAGCGAAACAAATTCGCGGAGATTCGATTTGCTGCTTTATCGCTGAAAAAAATATTTCACACGAAAATGCAAAAATAATACTCGATTTTTTTAAAGATAGGCAAGGGTAGGCAAAGATCCTAATGTTTTGAAAAGCATGATTATGAGTCGACAAAAATGTATGAATATAATTACGAACGTTTTATGTTTAATTGAGACGGATCATGTGATAGAAAATATTCAAAATTTTCTATTTTTATAGATGAATCAACAGATATTTCTAATGAAAAATGGATGATATTTCACGTTCGATACGTTCATATTGAAACATTAAAAGTTCATTCGCAACTAGTAAAATTAATTGATATCGGTGCAACAGATTGCAGTGCGGAAAAATTGTTTAATGCATTTAAATATGAAATGTGGAAACTACAAATACCTTTTTCAAATATTGTTGCCTTATCATGCGACAATGTGTCCGTTATGATCGGAAAAGATTTATCTTTCAAGAAAAAAATTGGAACAGATGTGTTGAACAATGTATTGACATTATCATGTCCATGCCATTCTGCTTCATTAGCTTTACATGCCTCGTGTGCTAAGATACCTCAAGCTTGTGAGGAATTCTTGAAAAGAATTACAAGCTATATAACTTATAGTCCCAAGCGATGGTCTATTTTCATCGAGTTAAGTGAATGTTTTGAAGAAAGGACTCACAAAATTGTAAAGTTATGTAATACACGATGGTTTTCTCACCACGCGCGTATCGACTTCTTCAATCTTGAAACACGATACAACATTTTTTGAATGAAATGATCATGAGCGAGAAAGGTACATCTGCAGAAAATTTGTTGCGTGTCATGCAAAATGTCATTACAAAAGCATATTTGTTATTTTTAAAATATATATTACATTTTTTAAATATATTTAATCCATTTTTCCAAGCTAAGGAAACGAGGATACATCTTTTAGCCAAAATCAATTGATTTTTTAAAAGAAATTTGTATAAATTTTATAAAACCAGAAATTTTGAAACATTTGGCAAATATAAGATTTTGTAAGGTAGGAAATCATAAATCTTTAAATGACTTTCTTAGGATCGGAGAATATCTTCATCAATGGATAGAGAATGGGCACGTACATGGTTGCAACTGTTCGAGAGAACTGTTTGCGATTTTACATAACTGCAGCCGAAGAAATTTCCAAAAGATTACCAGTTTGTGATATATTTTTATCAAAATTACAATTCTTTTACCACATATAGCTTTATTGAGTACTGATAGGGAAACATCATTTCATGATCTTTCTTTTATCACCATTCTTTTATCGCTGCAAGAATGGTGATTTTGACGAAAACGGTTTAAAGAAAGAATAATTTGTCTTAAATTCAGATTTTTCAATAACAGAGAAACAAGATTTGTTAAAATTAAATTTTGATAATATGTGGAAGGAGATTTTACAAAGACAATATTTAAATAATGAAACCAAATATCCCAATTTAAGGTCCCTCTTGAATTCTATTAGAGCACTCCCAAATTCAAATGCAGCTCCGGAAAGAATATTTTCCTTCTTAACGGATGTTAAAATGAAAAAACGAAATAGATTATCGTCGACTACTGCTATGACTAAATGCTATTTGTGTATTGAAGTCAGCATTAAAAGCAAGAAACGAAACTGCTTTAAACATGAAGCTCGATGAAAAGCATTTATTTCTTATGTCGACAGATAAATTATATGTTACTTCTTCGGTAAAGCAAAAGCAAAAGAAAAATTTTCAGCTGCATGCTGCAGATGATATTGCTGGTCCATCTTCGTCTAATATGCAACAATAATATACAAAAAGGATAATTGCTTATGTTTCATCAAATGCATTAAGGCATTAACTTAAATTTAAATAAATAATATATAATATCTATAAAGAACATCGCATCTGCACAAGATTTTATCTTGTTTCACTATGAACATATTGTACTTGTTACAAAGATAAATGTGTAAAAAATATAATAAAAAATAAAATTAAAAAACAAAAATTATAAGAAAAATACAAACAAATATAATAAAATATAATAAAATACAAAAAAATGTAATAAAATTTTTTATTTTTCTAATTCTTCTATCTTCTATTATATCTATTATTTTTTAATTACAGATATCACTCTTTCTAATAACAGATATAATTTTCATTTTTTTTTTATATAACGAACATTGTATGTCAATTTTACTGATATAATGCTTATAGCTGTAAGCGCTAAAACGAACGTAGCCTATATAATAAAGCACGATCGTTTCGATGGTTAGAAGTCAGAATCGCCGAACGAACAGATTAGTTGTGAGAAAAAAGAGCGAAAAAGTCTGGACTAGGTTTGCTAGCCTCATCTATTACTCGACGCCGGCCGAACTTCCAAACTCTCACGTACATGTTTTCTCGTTGTGTGCGGCATCCCCACTCCCTGACCTTTCTCGTGACTCTCGTCTTAAAATTAACATCACTGCACGTACATGTGCGCTCGGCGCTCGGCAATGTTGGGTTGGCTGAAGAGAATAGAAATATCATCCTATT
This sequence comes from Pogonomyrmex barbatus, assembly GCF_055798465.1. NCBI lineage: Eukaryota > Metazoa > Arthropoda > Insecta > Hymenoptera > Formicidae > Pogonomyrmex > Pogonomyrmex barbatus. The sequence continues at coordinate 3,484,885 of NW_028297149.1, forward strand.
CTTTTGCACCGAAGCGCCGTGAGTAGAAAATCAGGAGACACGATAGTGTCTCGGATGTCAAGTCAACCGAGAACACTATCGTGTGACTTTACGTGAGTCGGCGAGATACGAGTATCCGGAATTACCAGATCTCAATAATTGATAAATCGAAGTTCTAAGTAGGCTTGATCGATAGCTTGAGTTTGACTTACATAATAAAAATATTTTATTTTTCAGCTGCCCTACAAGCAGAGATATTACTACGCAAAGTCCGATTTGGAAATTTTTATTTTAAGAAACATCGTCGTTATTATTATTATCGTCGTCACCTTTGTACGGTTGCAATTTCCGTCGCGAGATGTCATTATTAATCTTATCAACTCAGCGGATTATCAGACTGATAAGTCAGGATCACAAGTAGGATCTAGCGAATCAATGTTCGCTGAGTGACCCTAACTTATCGGCCTGATTTATCCGCAGGGTCGATAAGTCTAATAATGTAATAAATACGCGTGCATCGAAACGAACACATTACGGAAGCAATATATCTAATAAACACACTAATTCTTTTTATTTGTTCCATTTTTCTTTTCTTTTTCTCTAATTTAGAAAGAAATGCATACATTATATTATATCTTCATCATTATATTGTTCATCCGTATCGATTTTTATCTACACGGTGATTCAGAACAACCCCGTGTCTTTGCAAGGACGTACTCCTGAATTAATTCTGAGACGATTTTTCCTCTACGAAAATTTTGTCCGACGCTTACATTTTAAATTATAAAAGAAAAAAGTTAGCGAATAACGAGACGCGTACGAAAGGTAGGCAGGGACGGCACAACTCACCGTTCGACGCAGGCGATTACTGCAGAGCGTTCGCTGCGTCGACGTGCTTACCATACGCGATAATATGCACCTATGCGATTTCTCACTTACTTTCTCTCTCTCTCTCTCTCTCTCTCTCTCTCTCTCTCTTTCTCTCTTTCATTCACTTACCTTGTAGAGATATCTATGATATCTTTATACCGTTGTAGCTAGACGGATGAATTTCATCATGGATGCCCCATGTGACAGATTTACACACACACACACACACACACACACACACACACACACACACACACACACACACACACACACACACACACACACACACACACACACACACACACACACCACACCACACACACCACACACACACACACACACCACACACACCACACACACACACACACACACACCCGCACGCACGCACGCACGCACGCACACACGCACGCACGCACGCACGCACACACGCACGCACGCACGCACGCACGCACGCACGCACGCACGCACGCACGCACGCACGCACGCACGCACACAGAGAGAGAGTAATAAGCCAGGAACTATTTTCTTTAATAAATTGTATCGCGTATCAATACTTTCACAGTCTTTCACTGACTTGATCTCACTTAATACTCACACACTTGATCGATAGAATGACTTATTTACGAACAAATTTATTAGTTTGTTATTATCAACCACTATCGATTAATTATTCGGTGATTAAAAATGACTTGAAAAAAAGAAATACACATTACATGTAATCACAGTAATCTATCAGAAGTTCTCTTTTATAAATTGTCAACATGTTCACGGATTTACTCACGCACTTGATCGATAAAATCATTTATGAACAAATCTATCGGGTCACTACTATTAATCACCACTGGTTAATTATCTCGCCAATTGAAAATTATTACAAAAAACGCGTTACATACACAATGCACGTAACCCATCGCGGACTCTGCTCGATAACAACAATCAGACAGATTATGTTCTTAGTGCAGTAAAGTGCATTAATTCGCCAAGTGATAATAACGATCTAACTTATCAACCTAATGTAATGTAAATCAGATCGATAAGTCAGCCTATTATCATGATGCAGCGCGTTAATGACCGATAATGAAAGCTTCGATGCTTCATAATACCAAGTAATAATAGATAAGTTCGATAGATAATATCGGCAGGTAATGTCCACCTGTCGAACATAATTGATTTGATTTTTTGTTGATTTTTTTTTTAAGCGAAACGAAACGCGCGCGCGAACGCTCTGCAGTAATCGCCTGCGTCGAACGGTGAGTTGTGCCATCCCTGCCTACCTTCCGTACGCGTCTCGTTATTCGTAATTCACTTTTTTCTTTTATAATTTAAAATGTAAGCGTCGGACAAAATTTTCGTAGAGGAAAAATCGTCTCAGAATTAATTCAGAAGTACGTGCAAAGACACGGGGTTGTTCTGAATCACCCTGTATATAAACATATATTTCGTAACCTCTAACTACAGTCTCTGCTCCTTATGTCACGATTCTGATTGACTGATTATTAATAAATACACATACAATGACAGTAAAAAAGTGGAAAGAATGAGTGAAATAGTATGCTTGTTGCTCTTTTTCCGCGCATCCGATTGGCGGTCAACGATGTCGACGTTGAGTTTCGCGGCGAGTTTGACGGTTTTGACAGTTGGTGATAATCTGTTTGTGGGAGTGTAAGGAATGTATTCATGTTTGTGTTATTTTGCAAGTAAGTTCTAAAATAAGAAACAATATAAATAGTGTCATTTTAAACTGGTAAAAATTGATATAATATATTTTTATATAAATATATATTCATGTACATTATTTTTTTTTTACATATACATATTTATTACGTATTTGTTAAAATCTTTTTAATAATATTGCTTTCGAGTTTTTAATACAGTTATGATAATTTATTTAATTAATTTATCAAAAAGATATATTTAATAATTATTAACGAAACAGAATGATTTTTTTAATGAAATATATTAATAAAAGTACAGAAATTAGGAGACACGGATGTCAAGTCATACGATAAGAAATATATTGTACTATTAATAATATTTATAATGTTATTAAGGAAAGAAATAGTATCTGAACAAAATTATTTTTTTTTTTTTCAAAAACAAAAAATATAATAAAAAAGTTACGCTACGTTTATACGTTAAAAAAAGTTCATATGTTAAAAAAAATGTCAAGTATAAAAGTGTCAAGACGCACTTTTCGAACATAGAAAGATGGTCACTTACACTCCGAAACGAACTATGATCAATTATCAAACTCGTCGCGAAACTTAACGACATCGTCGACCGTTAATCGGACACGAGGAAAAAGAACAATTGTACTATCTTGCTCGTTCTTTCATTCTTTATCTTGTTTATTCTCTGTTGTGCGTATTATAAAAAAAATATCAAGTATAAAAGGTGTCAATTATAGACACGCTTTTCGAACACAGAAAGATGGTTACTACTACAAAATGTCTCATATCACTATCAAATTAACTTTTTAAAAAAAAATAAAAAAAGGGTGTCAAGTATACTGGACGCTTGAAAAAAAAAGGAACTAAACCAAATTGCACCAAGTTAAAAAGTAGAACCTAACTGACAATATCTTTTATTTTAAAGAAATGGAAACTAAGTGGTACATATCTCTGTATCTTTATTGAAGAATCTGTTTACTCTAATCTATGTGGTAGTAATTTTAATTCTTTAAAAAAAAAATATGTTACGAAATTGCTATATCTATCTTAATTCTAGTTGTGATCAAACCAAAAAATAAAATCTAAGTGTTAGTATCTTTGTGATCTTTGTGATCTTTTTCTATTTATTGAAGAGTCTTCCTATTCTTACCCGAATGTACTAGCTTTAATTAAAAAATTTGTTTCCACATTGCCAACTCGACTCAAATGATATCATTTGTATATAATATTTGATATCAATGATTGGCACCAAGTTATAATCCTACTATAAAAATTGCGTTATTCTACTAAATTCAAATAATATGTATTAAAAAATAAAATCTAACTGAAAATATCTTTTATTTTGAGAAAATAGAACCTAAGTGGTACATATCTTCATTGAACAGTTTTTTTATTCTAATTCACGTGGTAATAGTCTTAATTCTTTAAAAGAAATTTGAACTTTGAATGAAGAATATTCCTATTTTGATCCAAATGATACTAGCCTTAATTCTTTAAAAAAGAAAATTTTCTACATTGCCAACTCAAATGCTGCAATAATATATAAAATTTGTATAAAAGATTTGATATCAATAATTGCTATAACGCCAAGTTATAATCCTATAAACATTGAGCTACAAATCCATCTTAGTCAAATTATGTATTTCAATTGTATAAAGTGTAAAAGATTTGATATACCACTATTTAAAAACAAAATAAAATCCAAGTAGTAGTATCTTTAATTTAAAAATAATAAAAACCAAATTATATGTATATCTTTTGATCCATTTAAGACTTCTTTTTCTAATCCAAGTGGTAGTAATTATTTAGCTCTAAAATATTATTATATCACAAAATTGTTTTACTCAATCTATGTTTTTATCACAAAGAATTAAAAAGTAGCAGTACAAAATAAATGATAAAATTTTATTTAAATAAAAAAAATTTTTATGTAACAACATTTGGCGCTGCTTTCCAAATAAGGAAAATAATAAAAATGCAAAACTAATGATGAAATTATTTGAATGTTACAAATAAAGACAAGATTTACTGTTTAATATGATAATTACAATTTTATATAATAATATATATATATATATATATTATATATATATATATATATATATATATATATATATATATATTCATTTATTTGTATTCTTTTTAGAAGTTCTTTTGGACAGCACCAAGTGTTTTTATATAAAAATTTCTTCGTATACTCTTTCGCGCAATATGCGCCGTGCGATGCTCCAGCATCTTTTGATTATCGTTCACTATTGCTAACGTAATATAGCGAATGAATTGAAAAGAATAAATGGACATTAACGCAGGAAGAGAAACAAAAATCATTATATATAATCGTATATAATTTTATGTATAAAAATTATAATTGTGTAATAAACAAGAATGTGTATGAAATTATTTTCTCAGTATAAACGTATAATATATATTCCGAAAATCTTTAATAAATTCAGTTTTGAGTAATTAATTACAAATTCCACAAAACATTTATTGAACGATAAATGAAATAATCAAATTATATTATTTCTTCTTTCTTTCTCCTTTTTATTTGATATAAGCAAAAATATGCGCAACTTGTTGAATTTGTAATTAATTATCCGAAATGTAGTAAATTTTCCATTTTTAAGAATCGTAATACATACAATAAGATTGTAATAAGAAAAATAATTTTGTATTTATTCCTACTTTATTATTATACTTTTCAGTTATTATAATCTTATTATAAAATTATATAACTTTATTATAATAAGTATTATAATAAGTAAAACATATAATTATATATAACAATTTTCGAATTTCTTCATCTATCGATTCCATATCTGTTTACTCTTTTTAATTCATAATATATTTATCAACGATAACGAACGATGATCGGGTAACGTTGGAGACACTCGAGGATTTCACGGTGCATGGAAAGAGTACGATAATATTTTTATTTCCTTCTTATACGCGTCGCGAGCACGAGAGAGTACAATGATATTCCTATTCTCTACTCACGGCGCTTTGGTACGAGAGAGCAGGATGATGTTTCTCTTCGGCCAACCCAATGTTGCCGAGTGCCGAGTGCATTGTTATGTGCAAGTCGTGACGTAATGTGAAAGAATTAAGAAATCAAAAGGGAACTGTCTTAAAGATTGAACTTTATTTTCACGCACGATACACTTGACGAGAATTGAAATCAAGTTTTTGACGAGAACTGAACTTCGTGTTCAAGAGAGATTTTCGTCTAAGATAGACGGTACTTTCGTTAATGTAATAGTCAATGATGCAATGTGTTTTGATACAAAGCATGGTGATTGGAAGCGTTTTCTAAAAGGGAAACAACGTGAAAATTGGAAAATGTGTTGACGTGTATTAAGATGATTTGTTTGGACAGGACTAATAATAAAGTAATAAACCTTGTACGCACGGTCACGAAGTGAAGGTGTGTCGGGATAACTGTTTGGAGTCTATATTAGAAAGTGTGTCGGGTCCTATTTATTGAGGAAAAGAAAAAAAAGGAACATTCAAAATTATTTTAATATCGGGACACTTAAAATCTATTTGACAAAAAGAATAAGAAAAAAAGGTTCTCGAATACCGAGTTGCGGCACGTATCACCTTCCCCCTTAAATTGAAGATCCTTCTTGATATTTCGCAAAATATATTTAGATTTCGCAGATGTAATTATAATCAATTTGTATAACTTAATAATATTCCGAACATGACAATACGGTAACTTAATTCTAAGATTACAATCATAACATATTGATACACAAAACAAGTTAATTATTTAGTAGTTTAATATAATCATACGCAAATATTACTTATATATGTTGTCGCTTACAATTAACGTTAAACTAAATTTGAGAGTCGATCATTACGAGAATGAGATCGGCATGTCTCCGTATTTCTTTTGGATTTTAAAGTTATACTATCTTAGGAGGATTCATTGTCTTCGGTATTGAGGTAAATGTAACTACCTGTCGTGTATTATTTTGTGGATATGGGTGTTAACATTATTATTGAAACATTGTAGAAATATTGAGTACAACCTTCTTTTGATACGCAACAGACTTTAACAATGTGAATAAATTTGCTTATTAATGAATATTTCCCTATTATAGAATAATTAGACCGATACAATATATAATAAAACCATCTAGTTACTTTTCGATAAAATGTTTCTGTACGATGATGTTTACCTAATTCTTCTGCTTCTGCTTCTCTATAAATTTCGTCTAAAGCAGTGCTCGCTGTTTTTAAAAAATGGACATCTAAATTAGGAATCTTGCCAATTTAATAAAGGGAGATCTGAAATATTTACATTATGTTTCTTAAGGTCTTCGCATAATTTGCTCGTATTAAGTTTAACATTAGGTATGAAGTCTTTCTCAATTGTATTAATAATTTCCGTTTTTCGACTACGTAATAGAGCATTGTCTGAAATGGCATCGCAATTCGCTAATAATTTAATAAGTCCAGTGGAAAATAATTGAGTTTGTCGCGGTTTGTTATCCTCGCATAAAATATGAAGAGTTTCGTTTCAAGGGGCAATGTATAATCATGAATTTGTAGCTTTTAACTGATACCAAACTGTATTGTGAATTTTCATTACTCGGACATCGCATTCTTTTAATATGCTTTCTAATCTAGCAGATTTTAACAATTCGGATTCACAGTTATGAATCGCTGAAATTTGATATAATAAATCCGTTTGTTTACAAATCATTACGTTATTAATCTTTTTACATTTAGATACATCATGTTCCGTTAAATAAGTATACAGTTGTTTATCGGATCTAAAACCTAAATAAGTATAAATTGGATTTATGAATGCAATATCCTTCTTGCCCTTGATTGGTAGTGGGATTGTGTGATAAAGCGAAATCTTTTTGTTCAATTAACGGCATTTTTATTACATAAATTAAACGATTATTTTTATAAAATATGCTTATGTCGTTAATATCTATCAAATTAGTAAATTTATTAGGTTCTAAGGCCAGAGCTGCCAGAAACGGCATCACGGCAGCATCAATGGTGGTGAGAGCGCGAAGCACACACACACACACACACACACACACACACACACACACACACACACACACACACACCACACACACACACACACCACACACACACACACCACACACACACACCACACACACACACACACACCACACACACACACACACACACACACACCACACACACACACACCACACACACACACACCACACACACACACACACCACACACACACACACACACACACACACACACACACACACACACACACACACACAGAACACGACCCATCCATGTGCGCTTGGCGTTTCGACTACCTTCGGCCGGTAGAAGAGAATAGGAATATTATCCTACTCTCTCACGCTCGAAGCGCTGCGCGAGGAAAATAGACATACTATCGTACTCTCTCGCGCTCGATGCACTGCGAGAAGAGGATACTACCGTTCTCTCTCGCCCTCGATGCGCCATACGATTTCGAGCGTTTCCAATGTTTCTTGATTACCGTTCGTTATTCTTGCATACATATAGCATATCCATTGGAAAAAAATAAGCGGTATTAATAATATGAATGAATTGCAGAATTGATAATATGAGCAGAATTAATGAAACGAAAATTGTTCGGATTGTGTATGTTCTTGCTTTATATTATATAGATTGGATTCGCGCGACTCGATGATTGGCCTGAGTTGCGTGCTCTTCGCTTGGCCTTGGTGGTTTAAATTAGATTGGCGAATTAGATTGGTTGTCATTATAATGATAATTATTTAGTGAATTAAAAAAATTACTTCGATTATAATTTCGTCCATTATTTTCTCGATAATTATTAGTTTGCGTATTATTAATATTAGTTCTGGATATTATTTCCAAAGTTTTGCACAGAATTAAATTCACAATTATTATAATGTTGATTATTGTGTGGGAAATTTGAATTTGTGTTTCGGTTTTGTATATGAAAATATTTTTCTGCACTCGTTTTTAAAATGATCTTTTTACAATTGCAAGTTATATAGCTTGATTGATTATGATTATTGAATTTAAATTTGTATGATATATGAGATTTTCTAACAAATCTGACAGTACTTTCTATTGCATCTTCCAAAGTATTAAATTTTTTAAAAGATGTTGTCTTATATGTCTATGCAATCCGCTCACAAAGTGATCTATTAATTTATTAGTTTAGTGATTTATCAATTTATTAGCAAATACTTTTAGTCCTGTTCTTGCCGTCGGATCAGAGTAGTTAGAAATCGCGACTATTATTTCAGAGTTTAATTTTCTTATTTTATTAATATATTCCTTCTATGGATTCGTTTCTATGTTGTCTGAGATTATTTATTTCCAATTCCCAATTCAAAATTCCAATTTCAAATCAAAAGATTTGAAATCACTAAATTCTTTTTCTAACGCACCGCATAATTCGCCGAGATTCGTTATTGTATATATTGACCTAATTAATGTAGTATCTCCTGTTAGTTTGTAAGACTCTAAAAAAAAATAATCTTTCTTCTGGTTCGACTAATTCAAGCACTCCCTTACAATCGGATGTGAATTGGTGTACATTCGTACCATTAAAGACCAGCAAAAGTGACGTAAACTATGACGTACGGGAAAATAACTGTGCTTGTTGAAGTAGAGGATCTTCGATATTGTTGGCCATGGAAACGGTTCATCCATAAAATGTACGAGTGATGACGCCTGATCATTCATAATTATGATTTTTTATATGAAAATACATGATTTGAAGTTATTATTTGTTGAGCTATTCTCGGAACTGTCGGTATTATAATGCGCTTTGGAATTTCTTATAATTCATAGGACTTATAGTAGCAGTACGATATAAAGCATAGTTGTCCGACGAATATTCATCGCTGGCCCCGGATGCTATTATCCAAGATTCGTTGTCCAAGAGATTGCCTTTTTACGTGCTGGTTGTCCACGGAGTCTCGTCGTTGCCGTTGGTGTTGCCTCGAAGGAATGTCTGCTTCCGATCCGAAGTTTTGTGACTCTTTCCTCACTCGATTGCCGGGTATGTTTCTGTCTGCGATGTCTCGGCTCCTTAACGCCTTTCACCTCAGGTGATTTTTGCACTTAGACTCCACCAGGGTTTCATCGGTCAATAGGTAAGCCGAATAGTACGATTATGAGGAATGATCGTATCTATTGTCGCACTTGTCAAGTGGAAGCAATAATCATTAACTAGCCCTTGATCTTCTATTTTACTAGATTGTGAAGTTTTCTTGATTCTAAGCTTGGTTGACTGTGACTTCTTTCTTTGTGTCTTATTTCGTTAACTCTGTCTTTTGTGATAGAACAGAGCGAAATGCTGGTAGAGGCCTTCAATCTTCTAAACAGTTCGGTACCACTGCTATCAGTGTTACGTGCAAGATGCGACATAATATTAAAGAATTAAAACCACAGGAGAACTGTCGTGATTGAACTTTATTTAGACACTTAATACTTAAGTCACTTAACAGATATTAGGGTGTGTTTCTTTCGAATTTAAGACGAGAGCTAACCATAGAGCCAAGATGGATCCCATTTATAGTCGAGATAGGTGGTATTCTTAATAACGAAACGCGTCCCGAGGCGATACAAAATGATAGAAAACGGATTGATATGCATTCTGATGACATGTTCGCTCATTTAACAGAGATGTATAAATCTTTCCTTCATTAAAAGATATAAGAAAACATTAAAAACGTTTACTTAATGGGACAGATCCTTTGTTTCTCATTAGAGAGGTGGTCTTTCCATATTAAAGTAATAAACGTCCATTTAACACATCAATCTTAATGTTAAATGAATATCTTAATGTATTTCAGTAAATGAGGAATTAATGAAATAATCAAATGAATAATCGAGTTGCAGCACATAACGCGAGACGCGAGTGCCACCCGCTCTTTCTCTCGCTCGCATGCGTTCGGCTGATCTCTCTCTCTCTCTCTCTCTCTCTCTCTCTCTCTCTCTCTCTCTCTCTCTCTCTCTCTCTCTCTCTCTCTCTCTCTCTCTCTCACTCGTATGTGTACCACCTTTCTCTCGCTCGCGTATGATCTATCAATCTCTCTCTTACTCGCGTGTGATTGGCCATAATTCTCTCTCTCTCTCTTGCGAGCAATTGCATCACCCGCAATCAGCGTGCGTTTTAAGCCCATGTCACACTATGTATTGCGGATGCGAATCGAATTGAGATTGCGGATCAGTGAATTTGGATTCTTTGTTCACACTACGAATTCAATTTTCACATAACCTCATTCAGTAACTAATTATATATGTATGTATTACATATGTTTACACTATTCATTTTCTTAAAGTTACAAATAATCTAATTATTCATATTTTTATTTCAAACAATAACATAAATTCAATAAATAAATTTAATAAATTCAATAGATAAAATAAATACATCATATACCTTTAAATTTTGGACCTAGAGCTTGCGCTATTCGATCCCAATGTATTCGTTTTAAATCAGTTCGGCGATATAATTCTATTGTGTCACATAATAGAGAACATTCTCTTATCATTTGTATCATGGTGTATTCTATATCTCTTGTAAAAAGATTACTTTTTGAGGCATTGTATCATAGATAATTACAGCAGACGAATTTTTATTTGCCAATTCATAAACGGATCACATTAAAACTCAGTATTTTATTAGCTTAGATCATGAATTACGGATCGCGAAAATAGAGAGTCGTCTATTCTGCAATCTGCAATCCGGATTCGAAGCTGCTTCGCCTTGATTGGCTGAATTTCGATCCGCGATCTACGATCCCAATCCGATCCGCGTCCGCAATACGTAGTGTGACACGGGCTTTAGGGTGCCGTCACATGCGGCGTAACTTGCATAAGCGTAATTTGCATATTCTAGTATTTTACTAAAACACGTTACGTTATTCTGAAAGTCTTTTTTCACATAGAGCGTATTTCGCGGAATTTCGAGAAATGCATAATTAATAATACAACCAATTGTTGATTAGGGTTTCTGTTGCACTCTCTAACAGAAATGCTAAACTAATGTGTGAGTGATTTTTGTAATCTGAAAAAGTATGCTTTATGGGGAATTGAGACTTTATGCATGAGTATGTGTATGAACAAGCCAAGTAGATGTGAATCTAATCTGTAAAAATGTATTCAGAAGTCATTATGGATATCTGTTGTTATTAATAATATGGAAGCAATGGCAAAAGTGGAAGAAGATGAAACAATTTGAACAACAGAAAATTAGACGATATAATATTTTAAAATTGTTTGGAATATTGAAACTGATGGTATACCAACAGGAAAAAACTCAGAGAATGTGAGTGCGTCCGATATTCGCAAAAAGACGAAGATTATTACAGGCTGATAATCTGGTCAAAGAAATGGAATTTGAAGATTACGAAATGTTCTACAATTATTGTAGAATGTCCATAGAAATGTTTAATCAGTTATTAGATATTGTTGGGCCACACATTGAAAAACATTATAAATTAATTTATATATTGTCGCGTTCGCGGCGTTACTTCCCGTGATCGCGATACTCGGCGGAGTGCTTTCGGAAAGGAAGAACAGTGTTTTAGGAAAGACTCGCTCTTTATTAAACCAACGGTACAGAAACGCGTCCGGCCACCGCGGAATCTGGCCGTCAAATCTGTAAAACAGTCGGAGAACGACGCGTTGCCAAGGGCCGATCCTCTATTCAAACTCTTATCGATTGATATTGATTATCTTTTTAGCAGCGCCGAACGGAATACTGCATGGCCGCAACACTATATATATATATATATATATATATATATATATATATATATATATATATATATATTAATATACAAGATGATTCAGAACAACCCCGTGTCCTTGTAAGGACGTACTCCTGAATTAATTTTGAGACGATTTTTTCTCTACGAAAATTTTGTCCGATGCTTACATTTGAAATTATAAAAGAAAAAAATTAGCGAATAACGAGATGCGTACGGAAGGTAGGCAGGGACGGCACAACTCATCGTCGACGCAGACGATTACTGCAGGGCGTTCGCTGCGTCGATGTGTTACCATACGCGATAGTATGCACTTATGCGATTTCTCACTTACTTTCTCTCTCTCTCTCTCTCTCTCTCTCTCTCTCTCTCTCTCTCTCTCTCCCTCTCTCTCTCACTCTCTCTCTTTCATTCACTTACCTTCTAGAGATCTCTATGATATCTTTATACCGTTGTAGCTTGATGGATGAGTTTCATCGTGGATGAACGATGCCCCATGTGATTTACACACACACACACACACACACACACACACACACAGAGAGAGAGAGAGAGAGAGAGAGAGAGAGAGAGAAATAAGCCAGGAATTAATTTCTTTAATAAATTGTATCGCGTATCAATACTTTCACAGTCTTTCACTGACTTGATCTCACTTGATACTCACACACTTGATCGATAGAATGATTTATTTACGAACGAATTTAGTAGTTTGTTATTATCAATCACTATCGATTAATTATTCGGTGATTAAAAATGACTTGAAAGAAAGAAATACACATTACATGTAATCACAGTAATCTATCAGAAGTTCTCTTTTATAAATTGTCAACATGTTCACGGATTTACTCACGCACTTGATCGATAAAATCATTTATGAACAAATCTATCGGGTCACTACAATTAATCACCACTGGTTAATTATCCCGCCAATTGAAAATTATTACAAAAAACGCGTTACATACACAGCGCACGTAACCCGTCGCGGACTCTGCTCGATGACAACAATCAGACAGATTATGTTCTTAGTGCAATAAAGTGCATTAATTCGCCAAGTGATAATAACGATCTAACTTATCGACCTAATGTAATGTAAATCAGATCGATAAGTCAGCCTATTATCATGATGCAGCGCGTTAATGATCGATGAAGTGAAACGCTTCGAACGCTTCGTAATACCAAGTAATAATAGATAAGTTCGATAGATAATATCGGCAGGTAATGTCCACCAACATAATTGATTTGATTTTTTGTTGATTCTTTTTTTTAATAATTTGTGAACTCGAAGAGAACGTCCCTCGAAATAAAATATTTGGTTGCCCTGAAAAGGGCAGATAAATTATTATAGAAGACTTCTTTTCTTTTTATAATAAATGTTCGAAATGTTCGCTGTTCATTCTGAGGCAAGCTCTCATGCGTTTCAGTAAATTTTCTTGAGTTTTCTCCATAACTTTGTTGTCGATTGACCAAATGGCATGGTGAAGTTTGTTATTTAATTCTTCGACATTCTCGGGAATCTGTCTGTAAATGAATTTTCTTGCAGTATTCTCATAAGAAAAAATGGATTGAAGTCTGGGGATCTTGCAGGCCAACGTATCGGTCTATACCGGCCCATCCAACGACCAGGAAATTGCTGATTTAAAAAGTCTGTGACTATTCTGGCGTTATGTGGACCAGCACCGTCCTGTTGAAATATAATTTTATTTCTGTTTAATAATGGTATCTCTTCCAAAAAATCCAGTAGATTTTCTGATAAAAATTCCAAATACGATGCGCTATTTAATCTTTCTGGAAGAATAATTGGACCCAAATATTTTTGTATCCATAATCCCAACCCAGACGTTTAGTTTCCAACAAACTTGATAATTTCTGAGTCGTATCGCTCGAAGATTCCCGTTCCCATATATGCATATTATGCGAATTTAAAATTTCTTCTCGTGTGAACAGCGATTCATCACTGAATATTACACGAGAAGGAAATTCTCGATCTTCGTCTACTCTTAGGAAATTCTCGCAGAATCTCTTTCTCCGAGGATAGTCTTCTTGTCGCAAATGTTGCACGCGAGTATAACGATAGGCATGTAATTTTTCTTCTTTGAGTATTCTTTGAACGGTGGAATAAGATAATTCGTGCTCTCGAGTAATGTCCCGAATACTAGTTTCACATTCTTGCTCAACAGCACGAAGGATTGTTTTCACGTTTCGTAAATTTCTTGCAACACAATGTCTGCCAGTGTCCTTTCTTTTTGGTAACACGCTTCCGGTTTCATATAATCTTTGAGCCGCTTCAAGTATAACACTAGGTCTTGGATGTCTTGCTTGGTTTGGATATAATTCGACGTATCTCTTCGCAGCAACGTGATATTGCATTTGACACTCGCCAAGTACCATCATCATGTCGTAATATTCTTCATTCGTGTAGACCATATCGTTCATGTTGTCAATATAATGATGTTTTAATAATCAAAAGAGTGAGGTATCGATATCGTGCTGACAAGAACGTTCTAAAAATCGAAAGATTGTTGATATCGTCCTGACAAGGACGTTCTAATAGTCAAAGAATTATTGGAAGTATCGATGTCGCTCTAATAAGAACGTTTTAATAATCGGAGAATTGTTGATTGAAGTCTCGATGTCGCTCTGAAAATGTCCTACAGTCGACGGTTTATTGATTGAAGTATCGATCGGTTCACCTTGTGGGGGATCGATGTCCCCTCTCCGCCCCCTCCGTCGAATGGGACGTTTATCAGAAAATCTGCCGGACTTTTTGGAAGAGATACCATTATTAAACAGAAATAAAATTATATTTCAACAGGACGGTGCTGGTGCACATAACGCCAGAATAGTCACAGACTTTTTAAATCAGCAATTTCGTTGGATGGGCCGGTATGGACCGATACATTGGCCTGCAAGATCCCCAGACTTCAATCCATTTTTTCTTCCTACTGCAAGGAAATCATTTACAGACAGCTTCCCGAGAATATCGAAGAACTAAATAACAAACTTCACCATGCCATTTGGTCAATTGACAACGAAGTTAGGAGAAAACACAAGAAAATTTACTGAAACGCATGAGAGCTTGCATCAGAATGGACGGCGGACATTTCGAACATTTATTATGAAAAGAAAAAAAGTCTTCTATAATAATTTATCTGACTTTTTCAGGGCAACCAAATATTTTATTTCGAGGGACATTCTCTTCGAGTTCACAAATTATTAAAAAAAAAATCAATAAAAAATCAAGTCAATTATGTCCGACAGGTGGACATTACCTGCCGATATTATCTATCGAACTTATCTATTATTACTTGGTATTACGAAGCGTTCGAAGCGTTTTACTATCGGTCATTAACGCGCTGCATCATAATAGGCTGACTTATCGATCTGATTTACATTACATTAGGTCGATAAGTTAGATCGTTATTATCACTTGGCGAATTAATGCACTTTACTGCACTAAGAACATAATTTGTCTGATTATTGTCATCGAGCAGTCCGCGACAGGTTACGTGCGCTGTGTATGTAACGCGTTTTTTGTAATAATTTTCAATTGGCGGGATAATTAACCAGTAATGATTAATTGTAGTGACCCGATAGATTTGTTCATAAATGATTTTATCGATCAAGTGCGTGAGTAAATCCGTGAACATGTTGACAATTTATAAAAGAGAACTTCTGATAGATTACTGTGATTACATGTAATGTATATTTCTTTCTTTCAAGTCATTTTTAATCACCGAATAATTAATCGATAGTGATTGATAATAACAAACTAATAAATTTGTTCGTAAATAAGTCATTCTATCGATCAAGTGTGTGAGTATCAAGTGAGATCAAGTCAGTGAAAGACTGTGAAAGTATTGATACGCGATACAATTTATTAAAGAAAATAATACCTGACTTATTACTCTGTGCGTGCGTGCGTGCGTGCGTGCGTGCGTGCGTGCGTGCGTGCGTGCGTGCGTGCGTGCGTGCGTGCGTGCGTGCGTGCGTGCGTGCGTGCGTGCGTGCGTGCGTGCGTGTGTGTATGTGTGTGTGTGTGTGTGCACAACACACAATATATGTAACTCGATCATTCGTCATCCTGTTCTATAATTTAAAATAAATTTTATCATCATGGCACCAGTGCTTCCAAAAATCGGCACTGCACATGGAAAGATCGAAAGTGTGGAGCAATGCGAAGCACACACCAAAACACATACATATGTGCATCCAGCATTCGGCTCTTCAGACGGTAGAAAAAAGTAGAAATACTATCGTACTCTTTCGCTCTTGATGCGATGCTCGAGCCTCTCGAACGTATTTCAGTTACCGCTGACTATTGTTGACATTTAGCGTATAAACTGAAATGAGTAAGTAGATATCGATAATGTGAACGACGACGAAAATCGTTATATATCGTTATAATTGTTATATATAATCATTATACTTTACAAATAATATTCATTATAATGAACTGTTCTATAACTTTATGAATAAAAATTTTAAACAATGTAATAAATGAGAATGTATATGAAATTATTTTACAATACATTTTCCATTATTCTCTTAAAAATTCAAAGTTTGCTATGTTTTGAGTAATTAATTACAAATTCGACAAATTTGTTAAGTAATGGAATAATCAATTTTACGTCTTACTTCTTCTCTCCTTTTTTATTTGATGCAAGCGAAAATATATGCTACAACAACAAGTATATAACAAATTTGTACAATTTGGAATTACTCAAAACATAGAAAACTTTGAGTTTTTAAGAGAATTTTGAAAGATATATTGTAAAATAATTTTATATATATTCTAAATGTATTATTTAAAATTTTATAAATAAAATTATATAACAGCTTATTATAATAATAATATTATATGTAAAGTATAATATTATATGTAAAGTGCAATGATCATATGTAACGATTTTCGTTTTCGTTCATATTAACAATATTTTCTGCTTACTGTTTTCAATTCATTCGCTATGTCAACAATTGTCAGCTATAACCAAGATCCGCTAGATCATCGCATCGAGAGCAAAAGAGTACAATAGTATTTTTATTCTCTTCTCACGATGCATCGAATGAGACAAAGTACGACAGTATTTTTATTCTCTTCTACTATCTGAAAAGAGCCGAATCGCTAGAAGCACATGTATGTGCCTCATATTTTGTGTGTGTGTGCTTGGCATTATTCCACTCTTTCGGTCTTTTCATGTAAAGCGCCGTTTTCTGAATGCACTGTTGCCATGATTCTAAATTTGTAAAATTATAAAACAGGACAATGAATGATCGAGTTCATTTTCATTCGCTGCAAGAAGAGAATAAGGATATTATTGCACTCTCTCGCACTTGACGCGCTGTCAGAAGGGAGTAGAGATACTATCGTATTCTCTCGCTCTCCATGCGCAATACGATGTTCGAGCCCAGGTGTAAAGCTGCCTTGGACCATCCTCTTACCCCAAGCCAAGCTGGGAGCCATCGTGGTGAGGCACTGCATGACACTGGGGGTGCAGTGTCGTTAATGATGCTTCTGGGGAACCGAAATCTCAGAGTATTTAGCTTTACCCACGCATGCGGGGTTCTGCTTGTTCGTCCTAGCTATAGTTTCGTTCCTAGCTACTTGTGGGAAAATCATGGATGAACTTTCAAATAATTCTTTAAATAATGAAGTGATGGAGACCGAAAGCCCCGAAGGGCGTTCGATGGGGGTGGTGGTGTCCGCGCCGCAAAAACGGGCCCGTACGAGCTCGAGAGATGAGGCGGCCATTACCGAGGAGGAAGGAACGGCTCCTGTTCCTGAACGGGTTCTTTCAGATTCGGGAGGAAACGGGGGCGTGGCAAGCAACGCAGGGGCTTCTCGTAAGAGGAATCGTTGAGGAGCCAAGAAAAGAAGGGCTAAGAGGGACAGGGAGAAGGCTCTTGCTGAAGAGTAACCTTCCGGCACCTCAGCCGCCCAGGCGAAATCAGAGACGGGGGAGAAGGGGCCCGCAGGGTACAAAGCGCCACGCGGGCTCAGGGGAAATTCCACCATTAATTAAGAAAGCCACGAAAAAGTCTAGGGCTCAGGATACGGGGTCCTATGCGGTGACAGCCGACCCGCTGGCGAGGGTGGTTATTTTGGAGGGGTACTCCGAGAGGAGTATCGCTCCGAAGCAAGTGACCTCATTCAGGGGAGCGCTCCTGGCAGAGATCCTGGAGAGGATCCAAGAGGGTTTTCTGTCCAGATTTGTCGGACCGGCTAACCTCAAGGACAGCGCGGTTGTAGAGGCGCGGAGTCACTTGGATGGCTCGAGAAACGGATAGGCATTGTGTCTTGGAAGAGCTAGGCTCAGGATGATGGCCCTGAAGGAGCTTCAAAGGCGACACAGGGCTGTGGCCTGGGTTCCGGGATCCCCGAAACCTGCGGCTGCGGTTCTGCGCTGCTGGAGAGGCAGAATCCGGGCGTCGGCATCCAGGACTGACGTATCTTTGCCGAGAACGTCGAAGCTTCCCCTGAGGGAAAGAACTTCGTTTTCGGCAACTTGAAGTCTAGTTTGCTCAAAGGGAGCTGGACTTCAAGCTATGCTATGGAATCGAGCAGATCACCATAAAGGTAGCTCGGGTTCATGGTGAAGAGATGGGGATGGAAAAATCTCGATCTTAAGGCTAACCCGATCAATGGGCTGGTCAGTGATTAAGATGAGCCAAATTAACTTGCATCATAGTAAAGGGGTCTCGGCGATTTTAGCCAAGCGCCAGTCTAAAATGCATACAGCCATCTCCTTGATGCAAAAATCATGGATTGCTCATAGTGGCAGCATGTGGGAAGCTCTTTAGGGCCCCCACTGAACAAAGACCCAGAGCGTGTATTGCGGTAAAAGGGAAGCGCGTCTACTGTCGAAGTTATGTTCCAGAGACCTGGTATCGAGATGACGGCCACAGGCAGTGCAAGAGGTATCAGAAGGCTGGTAATGCTCGGCCTATTTCCCGCATGGAGAGGAGGTGCCACCACGGGGTGCCACGATCTGATTAAAGTGGTGAACTTATGCCAGAAGGAAGGACTGATCCTAGTGATGGAATGCGATGCTAATGCGTATCATACTGAGGCAGTTCTGACACCACGAACGAATTCTGACACCAACGAATGGGGAGAGAAGTTACTAAAGTAACCTGGTAACGACTGACCTGGAAGTGCTGAACAAGGGCAATGAACCCACCTTTTGTATGACGGTGAGAAGGGAGATGCTCGACCTCACTCTCTGCTCACAAAGAGCAGTGCGTGAGATGGCGGAATGGAAGATGTCGATGAGCCCTCTCTTTCCGATCACAGGCTAATAACTTTTGGGTTTTCAGATCTTAAGATGGAGGTCAGAAAAATCCGAAGAATCTTCCTGGGGACCCCGACTGGGTCCCCTATCGGAGGGATCTGGGCAGGAATCTCAAGGCATTTCCTAGAAGGCATGGTACAGCAAAGGAGCTGGAGCTCTGTGTAGAACATCTGCAGAGAACTCTAATTAGCTCGTGAAGCGAACTGTATCCAATTAGGACGGCTACCAACAATTGAGGAATCCTCTGATAGAGCCCACGACTGCAGGAGCTTAGGGCCAGGGCCCACCGGGCCTAGAATAGGACAAGGAATATGAGCCGGCCTTCCGACTGGGATCTCTACAAGTGTTCCCAGAAGGAATATAAAGACTCGGTGATTGTGGCGAAGAGAAAAAGCTGGCAGAAATTCTGCGAGTCAGTGGAGGGAATTCCTGCTACTGTCAGACTTAGCAGATTTCTATTGAGGAACCCGGAGGCTGTGTTAGGAGCGGTCCGTGTGGCGGACGGTATCATGGTTTCTGGTGAGCATTGCCTGACCCATGTCTTGGAGACCGGCTTTCCTAGCTTCCAAAGCGGTATGGACCGATTCTACAAAGCGGACGAAGGCACACGCCAACGACTGGAGGCTAGCGACGGAAATCATAAGACCAAATAAGATTAAATAGGCAATAGGCTTCTTCAAGTCCTTCAAGTCGACAGGGCCCGATCTGATCTTCCCGGCTCTTCTATAGAAGAGGCTGGATCAAGTAATTGGGCCCCCCTTATAAGAATGCTAAAGATTTGCCTGGCCCTTGGTTACACGCCTTGAGCGTGAAGACGGGCAAGAGTGGTCTTCATTCCTAAGGCGAGAAAATCGGACCACATCTCGGCCAAGGACTTTAGACCGATCAGTTTGACCTCGTTTCTCTTGAAAACACTGGAGAGGCTGATCGATGTCTATATAAGAGATAAAGTGCTGGCTCGGAGTCCCTTGCACCTTAATCAGCATGCACACCGGGCTGGCTACTCGAGTCTAACTGCTCTCCACTTGGTTGTCTCTATTATCGAGCGGCAACTTCAGTAAGGGGGCTATGCGGTAGGCATCTTCTTGGACATCGAGAGAGCTTTTAACAATACTCCGCACGGAGTAGTCTGTGTCAAAGCAACAAGACGGGGCGTACCGGAGAAACTGGTGGAGTGGATCCGAGAAATGTTCGGACATCAGGTGACTGCCTCACTGAGGTCGGTGAAAGTGAAAGGATGGGTGGATAGAGGCTGCCCGCAAGGGGAGTCCTCTCACCGCTCCTATGATACCTGGCTAGCCGATGGATTACTTGAAAAGCTCAACGATAAAGGCTTCGCGTTGCTCCTCACTTTCAGTCCTTTCATATAGTGCAGCAGCCGATTTCTTTTAATAATAAGAGTTGAATAATCATGTTACATACGTGTTACATTTAAGGTTGATAAGAAACACTGCTCGTTACAATCATTATTACTTTGCTCGTTTTGTTTATCTCCCATCATTCATGAACTGTCAAATATCAATAAAGTGGATGATATTACCATTCCAGAAGCATCAATCGTGTGTTGGCTGTATTAATGACGGTATTAATGACGGTATTAATGACGGTATTAATGATGTGCTACAAGCGTTAATTGTGTGCTGGTCAGTATAAATAACATGCCAGAGGCGTTAATCGTGGGCTCTCCGGTATTAATAATGTGCCAGAGGCATCCATGTATAGATTAGGATTAATAAAATTCCAGAGGCATCAATCGTGCACTGAATATTACCGTGCCAGAGACGTTAATTGTGTGCTGGCCGATATTTAATAACGTGCCATAGGTGTTAATCATGCGCTGGCAACTTTTATAAAATGCCAAAAACATAAATAACATAATAATTTCTTGCCAAAAAAGTAAGGCCAATGAAAGCATTTTGTATAGATATACAATTCATATATGTATATATTTTATTATATTACTAGACACTATTTGTATGATATTTTAAAAATATCGAATTGCATACAAATCTAGTAATGTATGTAGATGCATGTATTTGTATGTACACATTTATATATAACGTAGTTCTTGGATACTACGGATACGTTTTTGAATGCATTTTTGATATATATTTTTAATATGGTAATGCAGCGAATGGAATTAAAAATGTTGATAATTTACCATATAATAAATTATCGATATTTTAGTTCCATCTAGATGAGGGCGTCTTCCTATTGGAATTCAATCGTTGCTTCAGCATTCTCTTAAGGTCCCTGAGTAGTCACCGCAGTCATATTGGAATCGTGACGATAAGGCGATCATAGGCGAGAAATATACTGTGGCCAGTTAGAATGCTTAGATTTAAGTGCGTTTCCTTGCACGCTAGAATTGATGAATGTTAAGAGTCACATGAGAGAGAGAGAGAGAGAGCGAGTGGAGGCGGCTGCGTATTGCCTGATACGTGCATAGTTGAGGTCTGATTGGCTGTGAGCTAGCGTTGTTGAATGACGTTGTTGAATGATGTTGGTCGCCTTGCGGAGTGTCGAGCGAAGCAACATCGACCCAGCGGCGTGATAGGTCAACGATGCAAAATTTTGAGCAACCAAGACGAACAGCAACCGTGAAAGCGATGGCGTACGCTTAGTCTAAGCAAAGCGAGAAGGAAAAGAAGAGGAATTTCATGCAATGAAGTGAAAGTTGCACGCTCCAATAAATTTGATTAGACCATGTATGCTATTAACAATGCCATGTATTCAGTGCTTTATGTACAAGTGTTTGTGTATGTGTAATCATATACAGGAATGTCCACACGTCTGAGTCTCGCGAGTGTACTGTGTGGGTGCGCCGTAATCCGTAGTCTCGGCGCAAGCGGCGGCTAGCTTTCAGAGCCGTCTCCGCTCCTTGGCGCCCGCGCCGCTGTGTCTCGAATGCGCGGTGAAGAGTTTCGATCACTCGTCGGTTGATCTTCCCTCAGTTTACGAACTCGCGTTGTTGAAGAATCACCGAGTGTTCCTTCGAGGCGCCGCCCTGTGGACAGGGTCAAATTCTATTTTGTGCAGCCGCCAGGCGATTAGCTGCGGGATTGCTCCAATCCTGAGATCGCCGGTCTAAAGAGCAGCGAGAGGGTGCGCCCTGGCGTCGGCGGGCACTCGGGAGCCGTGTGATCCCTCTCCGGAGAATCTTCCGGCCAAAAAGATGATCGTTGCGGGCTGCTCTCGGGCGATAACGTCGAGCCGAAGAGCTCCTCAAGGCGCCTCCTCGTGGAGTTGAATACTCGGCGCTTCCGCTTGCCAAGCCATGGATGCGGTCTGGTTGGCGCCCTTCGGGGTCGGTTCCGGCGGTCGGATGTGATTGTTTAAGTCCGGCGCCGTGGGCTGCGCGGCGATTACGGCAAGAAGTTCGTCCGTACGCGGGCGAATAGTGCGGCGCTTACGGCTGCGAGGGAATCTCCGGGGCAAAATGGTGATGCCGCGGCATTGACGGCGAGGATGGCGCGGCGTTCACTGCCGCGGGGGGAACGCCCGGAAACGGACGGTTGGCGCAGCGTTGACTGCTGCGGAGGGTTCTACTAGCAACGTTAACTGCTGCGGAGAGTCGCCCGGAAACGAACGGTTGAAACAGCGTTGATTGCTGCGGAGTCCCACGGCGTTGAAGCGGCGTTGACGGTTGCTGAGAGAGGATTCCGGGACAGCGTTTACTGCTGGAAGACTGGCTTTGGTCGAGGCGCTTCTCTATTGAGTAGGCTCTGGCGATTGTGACGAAAAACGGTGTGGAGTGCCGCTCTTTATATATTCGCGACGGAATAAGTTGAACGCGAGAAGATGATCTCGCGCTTCGCCGCCACGTGGCGGGCCCGCGAATCGTTATCATGTCTGGGCCACATGCTATCGCCGTGGTATGGCAGTAACTGCTACAAGTTGAATGCGAGAAGATGATCTCGCGCTTCGTCGCCACGTAGCGGACCGACGAATCGTTATCATGTCTGGGCCACGTGCTATCGCCGTAGTAGATAACCGCCACAACACAATAAAGTTTATGATGGCAGTTTTATAATAAAAAGATATTTGTCTAAAATATCTGATATCGTTTTAAGACACATGTGAAAATGAGCGGCTACTATATTTTCCCTTCCTGATAGTCAATAAATAGTTGTAAAAGGCACGTGAAATGAAGCTTGTTCAGACTGAAAACGCACGATTTGACAGCTATTGAAAGAAGTGGAAAAAATGCTTTCACATATAATGTCCGACGATAATTTTAGGATTAGACGACACAATTTCCCGAAAAATGAAGGGGATAATGTTGATACCAACAAAATCCTCTAAACGAAATAATTTTAGCTTCTATGAATTAGTAGCACTGTTCAAGTAGTAATCTGTTGGTTTGCACATCCTTTTTGACATATGCGCGGGCATGTACATACGTACCCAGCAAGCAAAATGCTAGCAATTTGCTAGCAGATTGGCAACAAATTCGATCAGATATTGACTGCAAATCCATAGCTATCTGTCCGCATTAGGCTCGAGATTTGTCGACAAAGCCTGCTGACATACTATGCGAACAGATTGGCGACAGAAACCGAACAGAGCCTGCTGACATGCTATGCAAATTAGTGGCAAAAACCGAGCAGAGTCGGCTGGCTTGCTATGCGAACAGATTGGCGGCAAAAATCGAGCAGAGTTTGTCCTAACTTCCTTGTTGGACGATTACGTCTTGCATCAAACACATACATAAAAATACGTAAATAATAAATGCATGTTTAAATTTTGATTACGATTTCGCTTATATAGAAAGTTTGATAAATTTTGCTTGCGAGAAACGGACGCCATCTAGCAGTAGTTTTTCAATTATTGTGTTTAAATACGTAATAATGCGTAATGATAGACTCTGCTCGGTTTTTTGCTGCCAATCTGCTGGCATAGCATGTTGGCAAGCTTTGCTCGGTTTTTGCTAGCAATCTACTGGCATTGCATGTCGGCAAGATTTGTCATATTTTTGAGGACAGTTTGCTCACATCGTCAGATATTACAGACTCTGTGTGCAATTTGTTGCTTTTTTGTCATCAAATATTAGTAGCAGGTTCAAAATCTGTTTGTGCAGTTTTTGCTATCGGGGTAATAAGTATTATATATCAGAATGTAAATATAAAATAGCATTTTATTAAAATAAAAGTATTAAAATAAAATAGCATTTTATTAAAATAAAAGTAAATAAAGACAAATAAAGACAATAAATGAAAACATAAAGCGAATAAGGTGAAAAATAATGATAAATATTACACACATTAATGTTATATAATAATATACTATTATTTAAATAATATACTTAAATAATATACTGTTTAATTTTATTTTATTAGGTGTACAAAAAAGTTCTGAGCTTTAGATTTCATACAACCGAAATAACAATTTAAATTTTATATATCTTCACGCCCTTTTGCGGTTTTAAAGCATTGACATTTGGCCTTCTAAAATGCCATACGGTTTGGCGTTTGATGCACATAACCTCAAAAATCAGTAGTGTTCACGATGGCAATAACAAAAGAGTATATTCGATTTTTCATCCACTTCGCGTTTCATCTGAAGAAAAATGCTGCTAAAGTCACTGCAATGATTTGTGCTGCATATGGAGAGAATGCTGTAAGTCATACTACATGTAAAAGATGATATCAAAAATTTCGCCAAGGAGATTTCAGTTTTGAAGACGAATGTCAACCGTGTGCTGGACGCTCTCAAAAGATTGAAACGGATGAATTGCAAGCACTGCTGGATATAAACTCTGCGCAAATTGAAAAGGAGCTTGCAGAACAACTTGGCGTTACGCAGCAAACCATTTCCGTACGTTTACATACGATGGGAAAGGTTCAGAAGGAAGGCAGATGGGTTCCGCATGAATTGTCCGAAGACAACAAAAATCGTCGGCGTGACACTGCACTCACTTTGCTTACAAAGTTCCGGAAAAAAGATTTTCTACACAAAATCATTACAGGCGATGAAAAGTGGATTCTTTATAATAACTCTAAACATAGAAAATCATGGGTCAACCTTCGACATCGCCAAAGCCCAATATCCACAGCAAAAAGGTTTTGCTCTGTATCTGGTGGGATTGGAAAGGTATGTTGTATTACGAGTTGTTACAACCGGGTGAAACAATCACGATAAACCGCTACCAACAACAATTGACCAATTTGAACGATGCATTAGAAGAAAAGAGGCCATTTACTGGCCAAGGACGTCGTAAAGTGATCTTGCTTCATGACAATACTCGACCACATGTTGCGAAAGCGACTCAGGACCATATCTTTGCATTAGGCTGGGAACTTCTCCCGCACGCGGCGTATAGCCCAGACATGGCGCCTTCCGATTACTACCTATTTCGGTCGCTGCAGCATCATTTGGCTGATACACATTTCGTGAGATTTGAAGAGATACGAAAATGCATTGATGCTTTATCGCTTCGAAGCCAGTGAGCTTCTATCGTCAAGGAATTCGCAAGCTACCCGAAAGATGGCAAAAGGTCGTTGATGCAAACGGGGAATATTTCGCTGATTAATATTTTTTTGTTTATTTTTGAATAAAGATTGAATTTTACAAAAAAAAACTCAGAACTTTTTTGTACACCTAATAATAAAATGCTATAATATATTTTATATTTATATTCTGATATATAATACTTATTACATATATACATGCCCGCGCATATGTCAAAAAGGATATGCAAACCAACAGATTATTACTTGAACAGTGCTACTAATCCATAGAAATTAAAATTATTTCGTTTAAAGGATTTCGTTGATATCAACATTATTCCCTCCATTTTTCGAGAAATTGTCGTCTAACCAATTTTAGTTGCCGCTCATTTTTACAAATCTTGTAAATATGAAACAAGTCATATCTGCACGATTAGCACACAACGAAAATAGCCGTTATAAAAAATTTTGTTGTCCGTCATTTGTATAAAGATAAACAAGGACAAGGATAAGATGAACAAGGATGTATGAGCTTTTATTTTTCCTCGCGATAGTGAAAAATACGTTACTATCGTCAACGCGGCGGTCTTCGCTGAATATTCAGGGGCTTAAATTCATTGAAACAAAATTTAATAAAAAATGTTTGTAATATGAACATTTGTGAGTTTAAATTTTATCAAGACAATCCTAAGCACAAATCGAGAATTGTACAAGAATATTATATAATTGACCTAAAGTGTTGCACCCTTCTCTTCAATCACCGGATTTAAATCTAATTGAAAATTGATGGATCAGTTGGACCGTAACATTCGAACAATACGTATAATTACAATAACGGAATTGAAAGAAATTGAAGTTATTAGAAGAATGGGGATGTATTACAAAAGAATATTTAAACAAAATTATATCTAATATGTCCCAACGTTTACAGGAAGTCGTAAAACAGCCTACAAAATATTAATATTCCAATATTGTTTATTAAAAAAATATACATATTTATGTGTATTTACTTACTGTCCGAATATTTTTGCGATATTAAATTTTGACATTATTTAATTTATCGCTTATTATATAAAAAACTTTGTGCGGTAAATAAATAAAGTTTATGTTTCTAACTACAAGAAGTGTTTTAATATATTTAATATATTAAGAAACAATCAATTCAATAACAATATTATAAACAAATATATAAAGCAACAATACGATCACGAACACTGTGGTGTCCGAATATTAATGCAAGTCACTGTATATATGTACACAATTCTCGAATCTTCACGACTTCAGAGAGAAGATGGTTTTATTCTCTCAATAGATGTGACTAAATCCCAGTTCTGCCTATATGTAGAGTTCACTAAGCGAAAGACAGAATATGTCTAATAACGTCGTACTTTCCACAGATCTTGCATCAAAATGACATATTTCCCTTTTTCCATGCATTGTGAACCCTGCGTTTATCACATATAAAGTACTTCTGTAGAATCATCTTGTTCTCTCGAAGATCATGGATTAAAACCGGCCCTATATTGCTATTCAAGAGCAAATCAACAGAAAATTGGGAGTAAAGGTTACGAAATAAAATGCAGCATATATTTAAGAAAGGTAATTCACATACAACTGTTTATTGAGACATGTAGAATACATCTGGTCATACACAAAAATCTTTGACACTTTAAATCAAGCTCCTAGCCCGAAAAAAGGAACCATGTTATAACATTTGTCTTTAAAATCATCATCATTTAATCATTATGTTTAACTACGTTTCACACTAAAATTAAGGGGAGCTGGAGAAATAAAAATTCCAGGAAAAAGCAAAGCAATTGGTAGAGGAAGTGAATAATCAAAGAATCTGAGAAAACGCAAATATAATGAGCGATATGTGAAAAGTTTGGCGGGAAAAATTTTGCACATCTGTTTTATAGCCGCGGAGCTGACATGTAGCGCAAAAAAAGATATAAAATATATATGTGTATTTTTTCTTTTCAGGGATTTGGATGCAATATTTTTTATTGAATCTTTCATACGATTTCCTTCTTTCTCGTTAATTAATGCTAAATAACATCACGTCACAAAAATGCATATTCGCAGGAATTACACATACACGCACACACACACGCGCGCGCGCGTATGTATATATATTTTTAAATATATATATATATATATATTTTTTTTTTTAAAGACACGTGGTTCGCAGTCCGTTTTGAATGTTCGCAACATCTCGGTCCATGGATCATACAACATCCGCATGGGAGATAATCACTTGTAATAATTAGCCCCGAATAATGTGAACAATTATTCAAAGAAAAAATACGACGTGTACGAATTACTATTATTATAATCATTGCCATGTAATCGAGGCATTAACCGGGCAAAAAAAAGCACGCACGTACGCGCGCGGCTACGGCGTCGCCAGCCACAGTGTGTGGTGCATTATCCTAAAATGCAACCGATAACCACCCCAGGCACCCCAGCTGCCATACCGAGTATCAGAATACAAAATAAAAAAAATGAAGTGTAAAATGGAAATGAGATGAAAATGAAGAATAAAATGGGGAAAAGACAATGAACGATAATAGAAACGATAATAGAAACAGGAAAGAAATATGATAGTGATACTTTTGGGATGCCTATTTAACTGGGGCGGGGCCGGTGGTATTATCGATAAACGCTAGTACCTAGATCAGTCTAAGAATCTCGTCACCGTGAACTGTCTCCGCTTTAGCCAAGTTATGCTTCCTTGCCCCCGCAAGCCGAACTCTTTAATCGTATCTTTGCATCTATGTACGTGTGTGTGTATATACATATGTGTATATACATACATACACATATATATATATATATATATATATATATATATATATATATATACATATACACACAAAAGATATCCTCTTGCTGTTTTCATCATCTTTTTTTACTTTTATTCTTTTTTCTATCATGCTCTTATCATTCCCTTTTATAAATTACATTATTTTTGCACGGAAAACCAGAATTTTTTTTATATTGGAATATTATCATGTGTCACAAAAACCCACTCAATTATGATTAGCAATATCATCCTTAGCATATTGTTAATATTAATATTATTATATCCTCGATATTATGCTTTTATAAATAGGATGTGTAGGTAAGTAGAATAGGTAAATAGATATAAAATATGGTAGGCGAATAATCATAAGGAATAGTGGAAATAGAAAGGGAGAGGGGGCACGAGAGAAATAAAAAGTAAATAGCTAATGCAAAACGCAATTTTTGCAATTCGCTCGAATTTTCCTTTCCTTTTTTTTCGTTTTTCAAAACAATGATCGCAATTACTGAGAATCGCACACACACACACACACACACACACACGCGCGCGCGCGCGCGCGCACACGCACACACACATACAGAGTTTGATTCGAAATAATACAACAGCGATATACTGATAAACCGAGTCAAACTGAATAAAAAAATCTTCAACCATTTTGCGATTTTCACAAATAGTAATGCATTAATAGTTAGTTATTGAAGATCGCTGAATGAATGCGTATTTGTTCAGCTCATTCAATATACAAACAAAATACAAACATACAATGAGATACGACCACAGAGTGTTATGTACGTTCGCAGTTGCTGGGAACACAGCGAGATGTGATATGATATATAAATGAAAGAATCATCTATTTATAATGCACACTTCCAACATGGCGCTGACTCCTAGCAATCGCGAATGCGCGTAACATTAGACGATCACATCTCATTGTGCGCTTGATATTTGTCAATAAGCTAGGTTGATATATGCCTATTCAGCAATTTTTGACTAATAGTTCATTACTAATTGTGAAAATCGCAAAATGATAGATTGTTTTGCTCAATTTAACCAGTTCTATCTGCATATGGCCATTGTCCAGTCGAATCAGATATTTTGTGAGTGTAAATAATATATATGTATATATATATATATATACATACATACATACATACATACATACATACACACACACACACACACACACACACACACACACACACACACACACACACACACACACACACACACATATACATCATACACACGCGCGCGCGTATATGTGAGTGTGCACGTGTGTGCATATCCTCATGCACACACGACGTACGCACGCATACGCACCGCCACGCACACACACCACACGCAGGATGCTGATTTGAAATAACACAACGTTTGTGTACAGATAAAGCATGTTAAACTAAGCAAAAAATCCTCTGCCATTTTATAATTTTCGCAATTAGTAATGAGTTATTAATTATTAAAAATTGTCGAAACGCATATGCTCCAGATCTACTAGCAAATACCAAACGCACAAAGAGATATGATTTCCTAGCGTTACGCTCATTCATAATTGCTAAGAGCGCAATGAAATATTTGAAGATATACATTATAAGCAGATGTTCTATCATTTGTAGATCACATAATTGTATATCACTAAATATCTCACCGCATTCCTAACAACCACAAATGTGTAATAACATGTATCACATCTCACTGTGTGCTTGCATTTATGCAAGCATGCCGGGCAAATATGCGTTTTTTCAATTTTTAATAATTCATTACTAATTGCGAAAATTGCAAAATGATAGATTTTCTACTCAGTTTGACACATTCTACGTGTATACAAGCTTTGTGCATTTCAAATTAGACATTCTATATATACATATTATATATACACACACACACGCGAGTGTGTACAGGATATCTGATAATAACTATATTATTTTTCGTGGGCAAATAAAGCAGGTTAAACTGAACAGTAAAATCTTGTGTCATTTTTTGAATTTCAAAATAATTGATGAGATACTGACTAATAAGTGCCTTCTATTTAATGACACAAGTTGACACAAATACCGTTTTGTCCTTGTTACTTATTGAATACCAAGAAAGATAGAATAATACTTATGTCGACTTGTGTCACTAAATGGAAGGCACTCCATGAAGTCCACAAATGAGAGCATGTTGCGTGGAGAGCTCAGCTTTACGTATGTTCATAGTTGCTATATGTATGGAAAAATATTTGCACTATAAACAGATGTTCTATCATTTATAAATTATACTTTTAAATATCTTATCGCTCATTTAACAACCATAAGTATAACATGGAACTATCTCTTCGCCCAAATGCATACTCATTCATGGATCTTCATAAATTAATAATAATTCATTATTTATTGCGAAAATAATAAAATAGTAGAAAATTCTTCCATTCAGTATAATTATATACTTGCTTACAAGATATTGTTATTATCGAATACTCCACGCGCGCGCACGCAAGCATGTACGTATACATGCAAATGCACACGATGCATACATGCATACGCATACCATATGTACCCACGTGCGCGCACACATACACATACGTATACACATATACGCACGAGACACATGAATGTGTGTATGTGTGTGTATATAAACGGGAAATTTTTCTCTCATCTAATCGTTATTACTAGGTACAGTTAATTCATCTCTACCAATAAACAGTATTGATGATGGAAAAAAATTAAACTTAAGTAAAACATGAATAAAAATTAACAAAAATATTCGTAAAGTACGAGGTCGAGCGAACAATATGTCGTCATCCAGATTTTTTGTCTGTTGATGCCTCTATCGTTTCATATTTTTCATATTATGTGTTGTGTGTATTAATTTGAGTCTATGATCCACGTTATAATATGATACATATGCGATCTTTTATATTTCTGGTTGATCAATTTGTGGCATAATTATTCGGCGTAAAATCATATTCGATATCATATTACATATAAATATCATCCGTCAATCGTACTATTGTATCAAATCCAATCCAAATTTAATCATTATATATGTTATCTGGTACACACACATTCGTAAATACGTGTATTAGGTGTGTGTGTGTGTGTGTGTGTGTGTGTGTGTGTGTGCGTGTGCGTGCGTGCGTGCGCGCATGTGGTGTGTGTGTGTGTGTGTGGGGGGGGGGCACGTGTGCGTGCGCGCGCTCATATGCATGCACACTATTGTATCGTCTCATTTGGTATATTACAACAAATAAGAATCTGATATGCAGTTATTCCGTTACAATATCCTTTTTTTTTCTTTTTTGTCTTTACGTCATATTTATCTTCATATCTTGAGGTGCGTGTAAAATACAAATGATTTGCATGTTTTCTTCTTTTTCTTTTTTCAAATAATCATCCAGAACAGGGGGTGTCTGGGCTCCAGGGACAGGGACCAACTACAGCCCGCACTTACAACTCTTACTAATTAACTAACAGACTAACAATAACAACAAGTCAACACTCAAAATGTGTGCTGTATGTGTTCATGCATTTGTAAACATTACATTTTACATCCTACTACTCAATCTGTGACTATCATTATCAAATTCGTAATCAGTCATCTTTAAAAACTTTTCTTTCTTTTATATATAAAAGAATACAAGAAACAAATTTACTTTTTACATAAAATTTAGAAAAAACAATACACTCTCTTTTTATTTCCCTTTCAAAGGGAATAGATTCATTTTAGATATTTCCTTTCAACGATCAATTTTTTAATTTTTCAAATATAAAAAAAAAGAAACTCATTAACAAATAAATATATTATAATTTGAGTCCGAGTTTGCTTTTCTACGTGGATACTGTCATTGAAAAATTTACTGTACAAGTGGGTTTTTTCTCGATTGTGAGCAAAATATTCTTTTTTTTCATTTTCGTTTTTCTTATTCAATAGAATCCTCGCCTGAACCAAAACCTAATCTGGGAGACATTCGCAAAACCATTGGCTTGCAATATTTCACATTTGCCTTTTTCGCAAAACTTGTCTGACTCTTAATAATAATAGTTTCACTGACTGTACACATTTATAGACCAACAATAGAAGGTCTTGCAGCACGTATGACGTGCTCCACATTCAAATAGACACCTTTCGCTTAGAAATTATCTTTCTTTTTCTTCTCTTACAAACATGCATTCTAATATATTCGTTCTTCCTTTTCCTTCCTCCCTTCTCTCTCTTCCCTTTTCATTTCTTGCATACTTACTAAATATCACATTCTCGCCCTATGCCTTCTGCTTGTCTACAAGCTTATTACATTTTCTACTTTTTCAAGATTGGACTTCCATTTTCCATCTATTGTTCATTTGTAACTTTTTTATTTTTTTCTTACGCTATTTACTTCATCCTTTAACCTACCTAAGCACGCATACTTTGTCATATAGATTCAAAACATCTAATCATTGCATAATAAACCGCCGGCTTCCCTGAATTCTTTTAACTAATACAAGCCATCACAATCCCTATGTCAACATCGCTAATCTTCATCACTTGGCAGTAAACAATGTGACAATGCAGTAGTGGTACTTAGATTAATATTATCATAATAATAATAATAAGAATAGTACGGGGTGGGTGGGTGGTCACACTCCGACATAATAGTCTCAGTGGCACATCACTGTACATAATCACAACAACAGTGGGCAATGGTGGTAACGCAGAAGATAGTTGCTGCGTATCATTAAATATGAAAAAACATTTACAATCATTTGAATTCGATTAAGAGCGATAATAATACAAATGGATGATTCTTCTTTCTTTTCGTTTTAAGTTTCCTTCTTTCTCCTATTTATCTCTATTCCCCCTCCCCTCCCTCTCTCTCTATACATTCAACCAATCTGATTTTATCTTATCTCTTTCTCCTTGTCTTATATATTTTTTATTTTTCATTCATCATATACTTATTCATGTGTATTTTTTTCATCACTCGTAGGGTTGTAGAAGTTAGCTCCATGATTGGTAGGAGTCTTGATACCATTCGTGATCATCACCGGAAACACCGCCAAGTGTGCTGGCTCTGCCTCCAAAACTTATGTCACCGCCACCACCACCACTGCCACCATTTACACTCGCCAATCCATATGCATTGCCCAATGGTTGTTGGGCAAGGGGCTGGTTTCCCCAATTGCTCTGGAAGCGACGCTTAGATTCCCCCTGGTTCTGGTGACCCCCGTCAAATTTTCGTTTACCTGCTGTAAAAAATACACCAAGATAACAAAATTGATGAGCACATAAAAAAATCATAGAAACATCAAAATTGAATTAAAGAGTACTCTTTTTGTATTTAATACTTGCAAAATATTATAAAAAAAAAGATAAAAATCTTAAAAGTTCTTGTGTTATATATGTAATATGTTCATAAAAATTTATATATTAGATATAATGTTTATGTTTATATATATTATAATAATCGCATAGAATAGCAGACTCATGAAGATAAAAAATTAATTAGTATTTTCTACCCAAAAAAAATTGTAAAAATTATGGATCTTTGAATTAATATAATATAAATATAATGATAATCACTAACTTACTGTTTTATTACTATCAAGTAAATGGGACTGGGATATCTTAATGGAAAGGTGGAATTAGATGGTTTTACTGTAAGAGTGAACAATACATGATAATATATGGAAATACATGCAATCTGTACAAACTAATTATTATATGGATTTTGAGAACGTCAAAGTAATTAAAAATATCTATCATTAGCAAATCTATAAAAATTAAATAATCAAATAATTAAATATTTCTTCAAATAAGATACATAATAATTTTTTAAATGTAAATTTGAATAAGAAAACATTAAAAAGTGTCAATTATTTTTGGAGGAATTAATTTTGGTTGCTTTGTTTGCATTTTGGAAGTGAGGAGATAAACGTTTTATCAACATATCAATATTAATATTAAATATATTGAACCATACTTTGAATATACTTAAATATACAAATGTTTCATACGAATAAACAAAAAAGAGGTCAATATATATATATATATATATATATATATATATATATATATATATATATATTGGAGAAAATTGATTAATCGTTAATGAAAAAATTATCTAGAATAATTTAATATTACATTTTTAATATTACATCTGGCATGTACAAGATTTGTCCAAAAATAATGATAATGATTTATTTTCAAGTTATTTATTAAATATATTTACGATTCAATGTTATTTTCTTCAAAGTATATTTTTCAGAAAAGCACATATTCCAATGATTTTGTCATTCTTACAAGTAAACTTTTTCAGGTGTCATACAATATTTTTTGTTCTTTGGAATTTTGGATTTAAGATACCAAAAGATGACTTTTCATGCAAAAAGAACTGCTCAATACTAACTAGGGATGTGTATAAAAAAATGACCGGATACCGGATAGTTACCGAATATTCGGCAATCCGGTCATTTTTTTATAATCCGGTTGGATAGTCGAATAATCCTACTATCCGACTAGATTATGAAAAAGTCATTTTCCATATTCTACATAATACATAATAATTATATTTAAATGTTAAACTTCAAATATGATGATATAAAATTAATAAAATTAGTAAGTTATACTATATAAAATATTTATATAAATGTTTAGTTAGATTGATCAAATACCAAGTAGAATATAAATGTGCAAAGAGAAATTGATCAATTCATAGTCGAGTGATAAGAAAATGACTATGATGACTCTTGTTTAACATTTGATAAAATGATTCTGAAAGCATTGCAAGCATTAAATAAAACGTATTTAAGTATTATTAATTTTTAATAGAATTTATAAAATAAAATATTAATTTTATTAAATTCAATTTTAATGATTAATTGTATTAAAAATCAATAATAAAATATTAGAAAATTGTTTAACAGGTATTAATTATTAAATTTTCATACACAAAACAAAAATTTGGTATCTGCTTAAATTGGAAATCTAGTTTATTCAATCAAAAAATTCTAATTAGTGATCAAAATATATGTATTTGTATATACTTCTTGTTCGTATAACCAAATTTTTCTCAGTACATTACATTTATTATATAACATATTTATAGTAGTTTATATAAAAAATAGTAATGTATCAAAATATGTGTCGAAGATCGAGAATTGTGAATCGCATTAGAATTCAATTAATTAGATCTTAATCTTAATCCGTTTTATTCCAATCAGTTGACTTCTAATCACTAATCACTATAAAAATAAAAATATCTCTATTTTTCAGAAATTTTTAATTAATGCTTTTTTAATTCTAGATAACAGAAAACAAATAAATTGAAATTGTTGTAATTTTACCAAACAAACTAACTGAAATTAATGTAATTTTGTACTAGCACTATACGCAAAATGATGAGAGAAATCGATTTACGTATAATCATATTCAATTCCATTAAAAAAATTTAATTGAGATTTTGACCTTTACAAAAATTCCCAAGGTCAAATAAAGATTGCTATTTACATTTCTTTTAAAACCAAGCAACTTTTGTCCGAAACATTGTCGGAGAAATGTGTTATTATTGCCGAAGTATTTTATTCCGTCATTCAAAATGAGACATGTATAAGCGCAACAGTTAATATTGAGCAATTTTTTGCATGAAAAATCATCTTTTAATAAATCTTAATTCAAAATCAAAAGAATGAAAAAAATCAATCTGACACTTTGAATCTGACACTTTGACATTTTTGACATCTGATACAAAAAATTTACTTGTTAGTAACAATTCTGGAAGTCTTGTTTTATTGGACTATACTATATTAGGACTTTTTAGACATTATCTAATGCTGTAATGATAAATTTTTAACTACTTTAATTTTCAAGTATAAAAAGAAACAGTAAGATGTCATGTATGTTGATGTATTTAAGCTGGAATTCTTTTCTTGTCTGAAAACTCTCGACTTGACAATAATGTAACAAGAAATTGTCATAATGCGAGATACAAGAATACAAGATAGGAAAAAATGACAGTCATATATCATATATTTTTTTTCAAATGATCAAGAAATAAAAAATTGAAAATCATCATTATAGAATAAGAAACGACATCTATAAAGATGCAAATTCTAATAATATAAGATTTCTAGAACTTCCAAATTATTATCATAGTAAAATTAGACAATATGTCCCTTACAATATGCTGCAAATAGCATATTTTGAAGAAAATATCACATTAAATTATAAACATGTTTAAAAAATAACTTGAAAATAAATTATTTTCACTATTTTTCCCAATAAATAATTTTCCATACATAATTATAAAGGTAGTCTGATAATAATCATATTATTAGGTGTACAAAAAAGTTCTGAGCTTTTTTTTGTAAAATTCAATCTTTATTCAAAAACAAATAAAAAAATATTAATCAGCGAAATATTCCCCGTTTGCATCAACGACCTTTTGCCATCTTCCGGGTAGCTTGCGAATTCCTTGATGATAGAAGCTCACCGGCTTCGAAGCGATAAAGTCATCAGTGCATTTTCGTATCTCTTCAAATCTCACGAAATATGTATCAGCCAAATGATGCTGCAGCGACCGGACTAGGTAGTAATCGGAAGGCGCCATGTCTGGGCTATACGCCGCGTGCGGGAGAAGTTCCCAGCCTAACGCAAAGATATGGTCCTGAGTCGCTTTCGCAACATGTGGTCGAGTATTGTCATGAAGCAAGATCACTTTACGTCCTCCAGTAAATGATCTCTTTTCTTCTAATGCATCGCTCAAATTGGTCCATTGTTGTTGGTAGCGGTCTGCTGTGATTGTTTCACCCGGTTGTAACAACTCGTAATACAACACACCTTTCCAATCCCACTAGATACAGAGCAAAATCTTCTTGGCGTGGATATTGGACTTTGGCGTCGATGTCGAAGGTTGACCAGGATCAACCCATGATTTTCTACGTTTAGGGTTATCATAAAGAATCCACTTTTCATCGCCTGTAATGATTTTGTGCAGAAAATCTTTTTTCCGGAACTGTGAAAGCAAAGTGAGTGCAGTGTCACGCCGACGATTTTTGTTGTCTTCGGACAATTCATGCGGAACCCATCTGTCTTCCTTCTGAACCTTTCCATCGTATGTAAATGGTTTGCTGCGTAACGCCAAGCTGTTCTGCAAGCTCCTTTTCTGTTTGCACAGAGTTTATATCCAACAGTGCTTGCAATTCGTCCGTTTCAATCTTTTGAGGGCGTCCAGCACGCGGTTCATCTTCAAGACTGAAATCCTTGGCGAAATTTTTGATATCATCTTTTACATGTAGTATGACTTACAGCATTCTCTCCATATGCAGCACAAATCATTGCAGTGGCTTTAGCAGCATTTTTCTTCAGATGAAACGCGAAGTGGATGAAAAATCGAATATACTCTTTTGTTATTGCCATCGTGAACATTACTGATTTTTGAGGTTATGTGCATCAAACGCCAAACCGTATGGCATTTTAGAAGGCCAAATGTCAATGCTTTAAAACCGCAAAAGGGCGTGAAGATATATAAAATTTAAATTGTTATTTCGGTTGTATGAAATCTAAAGCTCAGAACTTTTTTGTACACCTAATATCTCTCATACACAAGTAGAGAAGATTATTGAATAGAAAAATTCATTTTGCAATTTTCATAATTAAAGAATCATTAATTTATACAGATCTATAGATTTATACATAGTTATACAAATTCGAATGAGCGAACATTCATACAAAAGAACAGCTCAACGTTACGCACGCTACAGTTGCTAGGCATGCGGCAATATGTTGAAGGCATATATACTATAAACAGATATTCTATCATTTACGGATCCAAACATCATGTCACGCATCTAACAATCGTGTATAACGCAAAACTGTTTATTCGCAGATTTATATTAAATTAAAAACTCTTTAATACGAAAATCATAAAATATTACAGGACTTTTTAATTAATATAATCCGCTCTACTTGCTCACGAGAGATGTTACAGTCATTATCGGATATTCTGTATAAAGAATATATCCTTATATAAATATGAAAGCAAACATAATTGTTTTATTATCGTTTATATAAGAATAAACATTTTCGTATTATATATTTCAGAAAAAATCAAGTTGCAATTAGATTATATATATATATATATATATATATATATATATATATATATTATATATAGAATATATAATTATATAATTATATATATATATAATTATATATATAATTATAGAATATATTATCCACTTGCAATTTAAATTTTTCTAAAAAAATGAAATTTTTTATCGAATTGTGACAAATCTCATATGTGCGTACGCGCGAGCGCGCGTGTATGTATAGAAAGGCTCAATGTAATAATTCGAATAATTTTTGAAATATTTGATCAGATTTACAAAAGAATGTTTGGACTAAAAGTAGGATTTCGAAAGGGATATGTGAATATACTTATTTATTTATTGGTAATGATATTGCCGATATTTTTTGCTGATCTTTTTAATAAAATCATATCATCTTTTTTTGCATAATATGATTTCTTTACTTACTGGTTATTCTGAATATAAAAGTATTAAGTTACCAAAAAATTTATATTTATAATTTATATTTTATGCTTTATTCTAGACATACTTGGATATGAAATATCCAAGTATGTCTAGAATAAAGCATAAAATGTAAACTATTGTAGTAATTAGTTAGATAAGTTTAGTTAGTAATAGTAACACGCACGTATGCACGCACGCACGCACGCACGCACGCACGCACGCACGCACGCACGCACGCGTGCGCGCGCACACGCCATCCGTATATTTGAATATATACATATATTTGTCGAAGTTATGTTGAGCTATTAAAGTAAAATGTAATAGATAGAAAATGTAATAGATAGAATAGTTGTGAAAGCTAAAAAATATCAATAATGGATTTATCTTTCTGTTAAAAAATTTACGATTCATAATAAATAAAAACGATTGAATAATTTTGTATCATTTTCTTTCTTTTTAAATAGTCTTTTTATTTTGCTAGCAATGAAATAATAATTCAAAATAATATCAAACTAATATCACCGATAAATCAAGAAAATCACTAAAAATTAATTATGATTATTTGAATAGTTATAAAACGAAAAATCTTGCAGTTTTCGTCACCAATTTATCAAACAGCGCTGTACAAACTTGCTTTATTTTTTAAGCTAATTTGTTGTCTGATAATATACGCAAATTTTGTTAGCAAAACATGAGCTTATGGCAAACCCAGATGAAATCGCATTTGTCATCAATCAATACCAATTGATTTATCTTATTATTTTAATAAAAATATTACAATGCGATTATCAAGAAATTAACAGTTTAAAAAATTTTATATTTTTAATATTTTATATTAAAATATATCATATATTAAAATGTATCACAATAAAATATAAAATATCTTTAATATCTAAATTATTAAATCTTTAATAACTTTATCTTAATACTTTTATATAAAAAAAACACAGATTAGACATAAAACTCATATTAAGTATGAAAAAATTATATGATATCATATAAAAAATAGCGCTCATAAATAACACAAATCGACAGTGTCATTTGCGAATATATCAATATTATAGTAATGTGACTCTCGTAGGCCTACTTTTTATAAAAATTTTTATTCCAAATGCTTTTTTGTAAATCTGTTTTCGTGTTATTTCAATAGATTAATTAAAATGAAATATTCTGTTAGATATGTATGCATATATGTATATACAAGATATGTAAGATGTTTCATAATTGGTGAGGCACCTTTCGTAAGCAAGTAAAACAGAATTATATTGAA
This sequence comes from Pogonomyrmex barbatus, assembly GCF_055798465.1. NCBI lineage: Eukaryota > Metazoa > Arthropoda > Insecta > Hymenoptera > Formicidae > Pogonomyrmex > Pogonomyrmex barbatus. The sequence goes on from NW_028297149.1 coordinate 3,525,454, forward strand.
TAGAATGCTTTAATATTTTGCGATTTTCATAATTGCTAAACATTAATTTATAAAGATTCGTGAATGAGTGTGTATCCGCGCGCGAAAAAATAGTACTATGTAATAGTAGTGCGCTCATAATCATTAGGAAACTGACGTCGCGTTTAAAAATGTAAACAAATGATAGAATATTGTTTATAGCACACATCTTCAAACTCTTACAACTATAAACGCGTGTAACGCTTTAGTTCAAACAAATAAATGTTCATTGCAGGAGAGAGAGAGAGAGAGAGAGAGAGAGAGAAAGAGAGAGAGAGAGAGAGAGAGAGAGAGAGAAAGAGAGCCTTATAAATTGATATCTCATTAATTATTGAGAAAATTTCAAAAGAGTAAACAATTTTTCTATTTAGTATAATCTGTTCTATTCACTCATAAGATGTGTCATGAATTATGGGACAAGCTGTGTAAAGATGTGCGAATACGGATCAAATATAAATTGAATCGAATCAGATAAGGTACACATAATTCTCTATGATTCGAATCCGAATATTTAAAAATTTCGAATCTAAGAGGTGTGAATATGAATTACATATACTAACAATTTTATAAAAGTATATTTCCTCTGCTAATACAACAATGTCATGTGAGATAAGAGTTGTCATTAAATCTATTCTTTACAGCTGAACATTCATTTCACTTAAAGTGAAATAGATATACGTGTATAGATATACGAATATTTGAAGTTTGCTACGTAGCAGGAAGCAATTTTATTTGTTTAACTCGTTAATTGTTACAAAACGATCGATGAATCTACATAAGGTACTCAATTATACATGCAATTAATCAAATTTTAAAGTACAAATAATTGGCTATGAATTCAATCCAAAACCAATTATATCGATTTCTATTGAGTTCGTCTTCAATCGGTGACTTTTGATGTCTATCAATTTGATTAATTGCAACTATGCATTAAACTCGTGTTTGCCATCGATTTGTAACTGTAGTTTTATTTATAATTTCTGACATATATTATGGAATCTCATTGTCAAATTGTAAATAAAATACATTTCTCAATTTTATATTAAAAATTTAAATATATGTATGTTTAAAATGACTAAATATTATATCATAATCAAATCAATAAACTTTATATCATATAATCAATATTATCTTTTTATAGAAATTTTTTTTCATTATCTATATCAATGCTCGAAATTAGTTACACATTTCGATCCGATTTCGAAGGCGACGCTTACAGTTCTCCCACTACCGCTTGAGACTCAGCCGCCGAACGGCCGTGCCTCAGGAGCGTCGCCGTATGAGAAACATGTTATCCGTGACAATGAAATTGATAATGTTATCATCATTCTCCTTTAAAGCTATAAAACTTTTGTCTGAAATATTTTTCCATATCTTTTATATTTTTGAGATATTTGATCTATTACGTATGAAATAAAACACCCATAAATAAAACACAAATGGTATTTAATGTAGTATATGAAATTAAGAATATAAAATTAATAATTATCAATAATTAATAAAAATCAAATAATAATAAAAAATTCAACGTTTTATTTATTTATAAAAATAAAAATAATTTAGCAAAAAAGATATCTAAGTGACAGTTTGGGGCAAAAGACGTACGGATAGCATGTTTCTCATGTGGTGACGCTCATGAGGCACGGTCATTCGGTGGCTCAACTGCTGAGCCTCGAACGGTGGTGGGGGAATTGTAGGCGTCGTCTTCGAAATCGGACCAAAATGTATAACTAATTCCGAGTACTGATATATATATATATATATATATATATATATATATATATATATATTAAAATTCAATCTAATAATAATCCTTATTAATTATAAATTGTAATAATTGTAATAAATTATAAATTATAATATTTCAATGAATCAATTCGATTCAAACAAAGAAGTGAAACTTGATTCAATTTGACGTCAAAAAATCTTAATTTGCATATCTCTACTCTGAATGTGTGTGCGTGCGTGTGCATGTATATGTATATGCTTTTTACATTAAAGCATGTTAAAATAAAAACAGAAATTTATTAAAAAGCAGAAGCAAATATCTAATAGCTTTGTAGCAATATATTTAGAAAGACTTACGTTGAATGATACATCCATACATTGAATAATACAATCTTTTTTAATAAAATTATAACTTTTATTATAACAGTAATACGGTAATTCCAAAAAGAATCTAATAGTATGTATGTATGTATGTATGTATGTGTGTACACGCACACGCACGCACGCATACACGCACGCACGCACGCACGCATGTACACACACTAAAAAATTTCCGACATTTTACAATAATAATTAATGATTTGATATAATTTAAGCGATTCTAGCAACTTATAGTATAAAAAAATTACTTTTAGAATTATATATTATATTTCAACCTTATATTTTTTGCGTTAATGCCAAAACTGAATTATTAAGAAAGCATAAACTTCAAATTTCTCTCTCTCTCTTCCCCCCTTTCTCCTCACCACATTTTTATCACTCAATAAATGACTGGATGTTTATTTTATATATTTAAATCTACACATCCTTGTAGAAATCTTCAAAAATATTTTGAAAATTATTATTATATTAGAAATATCTTGAAACTATTATCAATATATAGTTACATTTTTATAAAAATATGTAATGAGTATTACAGATATAAGCTATCAATACAAATTCTCATATATTTTAACGAGTGACAACAGTTAGAAATGAGTATCCGTATGTGTCACGTGCATATATGCAAGGTTGAGAAGTAATGCATTACTTACAACGCCGTTATTATTAGAATTATTTTTTTGATAACGGGCTGGTAATATTACTTTTTTCTTTTCGTAACTGTAACGGTAATGTAATTATATTTTTTTCAATCGTAGCAATGAATTGAGTTATTTTTTATATTTTAAATCTTTAGAACATTATTTTGTTTATTCAATGTTCAGTTTTCAATCGATATTCATAATTTATTGTTATATTTAAGATTGTCTTAAAAATTTTGTCTTAAGAAGTTTATCATAATCCAATCATATAGCTATATTAGTATAAAAACAAATTTTATAAATACTGATCTTAAAAAAATTTATAAATATAAAATAGAGGATAGAAAAAAAATGTAAATTTGGCTATATTTGATTATAATAAAAAATAATCTCTATTCATATTTTGAGTATTTTAAAATCTTCTTAAATTTTTTATAGTCTTGTGAATTTAAGATAAAAAGTTTTATTATTTTTATTAATAATTGAACAAAAAATACAACAAGAAAAACAAATTTTTTATTTAATTTGATCTCATTTTTGTATTAAAAAAAGATAATGGAAAAGATAACGAATCGCTCCTTTTTAAGTAATGATAACTTTTCAGAATCAGTAACTAATAACTACTCACTTTTGTGACTCGATAATAAGTAACAATAATGAGTTACTTTTAAAAAATAATTTTCCCAACTCTGTGTGTGTGTGTGTGTGTGTGTGTGTACGCGCGCGCGCGCATGCATATGTAAGCGTTTTATGTAATCAAGAATTAAATGTAAACAGTGTAAAAATGATTTATTGTGGAGATACAGACCATCCTCACCTGGTAAACTTCCCTTGGCGCGGACCCCCCCACGAGCGGCCAGTCGCTGGACCCCACGGGCCCCTGAAGCTGCGGGGTTGCGTCCCCCCCTGACTGGCCCACGGGCTTGCGGGCCACCGATTCGGCCACGTGGCACTACTCCACGGCCACGACCAGCCTATCCAAATAACACACCCAAAATGTTACCCCATCTATTTATACAATTATTTACATTATATCTGCATTCATTTCATTTTCTTTTTTTTAAAATATATTTACAGTTAATGTTTCTTCTCCCCTATATATATTAGCTCCACACAATATACTTCGTAATCCTTAAAACTTAATAATAACAAGACACAATGAAAATAAGAGTCGGTCAATATATTGCTGAATGATCAAAGGTGTCCTATACATATATATTTCATTCATAATGCATATGTTTCACGTATATGTAAGTTATTTATATATACATATACATCCATGAGGATATAGATAAAGAATAACACGAAAAAGATGAGAAGAGAAAGATAATAAGACAAGGGGAAGGAGAAAAAAAGAGGAAAAAAGAGAAAAAGGAAGAGAAAAGAAGGTGGAAGAGAAGAAGGGAAAAGGAAACAAGAGAGAGAAAGGAAAGAAGAAGGAAAAGGAGAAGAGGGGAAGAGAGGAAGAGAGAGGAAGAGAAAGGAGAAGAAAGTAGAAATGGAAAAAGAGAAAAAAGAAACGAGATGAAATAGATAGATAGAGAGATAAAAGAAGAGGATGAAGAAGAGGAAGATGGGAAAGAAGAAAGGAGGAAGAGAGAGGAGGCACATGGCAAAAGGATTAAATCACCTATAACCAAATCTTTACTAACCACGTTTTTACATACAGCAGTAGAGGAGTTAGCAGAGTTATCCAATGTAGTAAAGCGAAAAGCGAACTGATTGGTTGGCGTAGGAACTTTTAAGCAACACAAGCTATTGCACTGGCAGCTAAAACAAAATTCAACCAAATGGCGTATTATATAAATAAGCGGCGCAGTATTGTTAAGCAGTTAAAACAAATGTAATTTAAGCATAAGCTATGATTTATATACATGACAGAATGGTGGAAGATCAAAGCGATAACTGCGAAACATGTTCACTGGTGCTATACATGGGGGATGCAATCCTCTCTATTTCATCATCTATCTTCATGGTATCATACCTACACATAGTTCAGTGTACAAGTAGTAAAAGATTATTAATAATATATTATTAAACGTCACGTGACACATATATGAAAAATCGTTCATAAATAAATCATTGATTTAAATTACGTTTATCATCCCTTAGTTCCAATACTGCTGTTTATAATTTGCGACAAACTTTTCCTCCTGCTTAATAAATTGGTATATTGTATTGCATTATTTCTTGAAGATTAAGATTATTTATGTATACACTGTATATAGCATATACATAACTGATAGCTGTTTATTCAGACATAAAGTATGTATTAGGAATATATCTGAAAACTTCTTCCTGTAAGAAACTGAATTGTAGGAATCCGATAAAACATTCTTTATTGTTTACACATAGTTATATTTAACAAAATGATACAAAAAAAAGCAATATAGGTCTCAAGACATATAAGAACATTTTTTTTTTAAATTCAATAAGTATATCAAACCCTATTCTGTCACTGTATTTCTAATCTAAATCAAATTTTTTGATTATAGAAATTATCTCTATTAGAAAAGGAATATTTCTGCATTACTTTTAATTTAAAAAAAAATTCAATAATGTTAATGCTATCACATGTTAATGCTAAAACAAGAAAATTATATACAATGACAACAAAAATTTGTAAAAAATAAAAAAGAAAATTGATAGTTAAAAATTAATAAATACTACCAAAAAAGACATGTAAATATCATATTATAAGAAAAAGAAAAAAATAAATAATTTCTAGATATAACTTCTAAATATTAAAAAAAGATATATCTAGAACAAACTAATCCATTTTTTTCAGAACAGAATTATTGAGTCATTAAACCGGAATTAACCGGTTAAAATAAATACATAAAAAAATAAAAAAATAAAATTAATATTAGAAAACACAAGATAATGCAAAAGTTCAAAGATTTTGCTAGTTTGTATATTTTTTCTTTACAGTCATAGCTATAGAGAAAATTATACATATACAGTATATAGCACAATAGAACATAGTAACGCCAGATAAGAATCTAAATGCGCATGTTATGTGTTATGTGTTATCGCAAAAGACTTTGTCAAGAGAAAAAGTTGATCGCAATATAAAAATATAATAAAAATGATATAATAAAACAAATTTTTCGCGCAGGATGCCCGTACGCTTTCTTTCGTCATATTTGGATAACCCTGCAACTTGATATAGAAAAAGTATATCATATCCGAGCCACGAGACGTCGCTCTATGAAAAAAAAAAAAAAAAATAAATTACTCATACATGAAGACTATAATATAGAAGATATAGACTATAGAAAGAATAACGACGATAAAAAATCCTGTACACTGCTTTCTGCCTACATCTGGAATTCTCCTGAAACTGCGCTAGAATAATAGTGATTGTGGAATAGTGTTAGGAGATTGCAACATTTTAAAATGTGCGATCTTCTTCCTTGGGAGAACTTATGGGTATTTAGATTTCCATTTTATGCTATGTGTGTGCGTGCGTGTGCGTGCGCGCGCGTGTACATAGAGTATCCCATAAAAATCACAACGCTTAAGAATAGATTCCTGAGATCATTTTGAGACGAAAATCCTAATAACAAAATGTCGAGGCTATAATGCTTTTTGAATTATAAACATTTAGAGTTAGAAAATCAAATTATCTAAAGTTCGCACGCTCAGGTATATGACATAATACACAATACGAAAGACAAAAGTTGACTGTCACTTGTTAACTCCCTTATCAAAATTTATATAAAGATTACAATAAAGATAGTGAGATTGTTTTTATTGATATTCGTATAAATAGACTATCTCAACAGATTATATCTTATTGAAAAGAAAAAATATTATTATATAGTAAAGCGCAAATTGTCAAATGACATTATTTTCATCAGAAATTTGCTAATTTTATATCTTACAAATATCGCATACAAATTTGGTTGGTGCACAATTTGCATTTGTAAATAAATCAAACGAAATAAAATAATTTATTATTATTATTTAAATTAGTTTATAAATTATTTATAAATTGTTTTAAAAAAATTTGTTATTATTAGAATAGTATTTTGATCAATTTCTATGACAATATTCTTAATTGTTTGTAAGATATGAAACTAGCAGATTTCTGAAATGTCATTTGATAGCTTGCGCTTTAGGTATTATGTAATAATATTTGTTTCTTCTTTTTAAATATAATCTGTTTTTAATATATAATCTGCTCAAACAGATGCGGACGATGTATCAGTGTATTTATGCAAATTTAGTAAAATAACTCATTATCTTTGTATTATAGTTTTTATATCAATTTTGACAAGAGGGTGACAGATTTCGTCTTTCATATTATGCATCATGCATTATATCACATCAGAGCGCGCGAACTTTAGGCAACTTGATTCGTTAACTTTAAATATTTATAATTTCAAAAGCATTATAGCCTCGATATTTTGATATTAGGATTTTCGTCACAAAATGAGACTCAGAAATCTATCTATAAATGTTGTTACGATTTTCACGGGATACCGTGTGTGGGTGTGTGTAGTGTACACCACGCGCGCGCGCGCGCGCGCACACACACCTTTTGCCTTTCCTCTTTTCTTTTTAGTTTAAATTGCTTTTCCCGGCTATATCTTGTTTAAAAATTTAGAATGGGTCTACTATGGCTCAGATATGATTTACAAGCAATTTGAAAGTGGCAATGTGTTCGGATTAAAGGAACTAGTATCAGAGCATCGATGTTAGTCAGTATACTATACATTCATATAGAGTCTATAAAAATACAATGCATTTATAGCATGCACTTTACAACTCTCTCTCTTTCTCTCTTTCTCTCTCTCTCTCTCTCTCTCTCTCTCTCTCTCTCTTTCTCTCTCTCTCTTCTCCCCATCCCTCCCTCTCCCTATATCCATCTTCCTCCCACTCCATATTCTCCTTCTCTCTCATTCTAAGTTCATTAAAAATTTATAATTTGGATAAATACTATTATGCATATATGCAATCTAACATGAAGAAAAATATGTAACACGCACGCACGCACGCACGCACGCACGCACGCACGCACGCACGCACGCACGCACGCACGCACGCACGCACGCACGCACGCACGCACGCACGCACGCACGCACGCACGCACGCACGCACGCACGCACGCACGCACGCACGCACGCACGCACGCACACCTTATATAAATGTGTGTTGTGTACTTCCCTGTACATTAATAATGATTATAACAAGACTAGCACATATCCAAATAGCTAGCGTTAATTTACACGCTCAGACAGAGATAATATATGGATAAATATTGACCTGGATGAATAATTGGAGAGAAGTATAACGTATTAGGAAAATCTGCGAACACTGTGCCACAGTCAAACTACTGCAGATATAAAACAATAACAATAATTTCAGAAACAAAAACGGTTTTTTAGAACCATTAAAAAAGGCGACCCACCGGTTGAGGCTGCCTGCCTCTCCCTCTGGCAGGCGGCGGAGGCGGCGCATAATCGAAATAGTAATCTTCATATCGATAATAGTCATCGTAATAGGGATCACTGTAGCCACCTCGATAATCCCCATAACCGTAATAGTCGTAATCATAATCTATAAAAACACACATTACAAATAGACCCAAATTTAGCCACGATATATCCAATTGACAACTTACTATATAAAATATAATTATTTCAATATAACTATTTCAATATAAGACAGGCATGCCGGGAAAAGATAATTTAGAAAATGTCAATATAACAGAAATGAAAAAGAAAGGAAAATAAAGTAAGTTTAATTTATCGAGAATAAAACATTTATATGTTAAAAACATAGTTTAAAAAAAAAAAAGAAAAAAAGAAATTAAGAACACCTAATATTTATATATAAATACTGAGTGTTTTTAATTTCTTTTTATTTTTTATTTTATTTTTAAAGTAAATTTAATTTATTTAGAATAAGACATTTATATGTTAAAAACATAGTTTCAATAAAAAGAAGAAATTAAAAACACTTAGTGTATATATAAAACTATATGTTGGTTACCCTACCACCATCATATCTTGATAGAAAATTATCAAGATCATTTAAATAATAAGATCATTTAAAAATTTCATGTATAATTCTGATAAAATGTTATTAAAATCTAAAATAATTCTATCTAAAGAGATAAATATAAAAAATATATATTAAATATTAACTAAAAATTAAAAAAAAAAATAAAATTTAAAAAAATTAAAAAAAATTTTTTAAATAAAATGTAATTTTAATGTGCAAAATCTTTTCTACACAACACACTTTATTTCAAAACTTTATTTCAAAAACATTTTATAAACACCTTTTCATCCTGTAGATATTCTTTGAAATACATTCTTTGGCACTGTAAATATCTCAATTATAAATGATCTCAATTATAGTAGTACACAAGAGATGCACAAATGTCTACTTATGTTATTATATCTTACTGATATTTTAGACAACATTTAGTTATCCGAATGAGAAAAAAATACGTATCAATCGATATCATATAAATATTCTATACAGAACGGCCCGAAAATTTCAGTTACTAAAATAAAGATAATTATATATAAAAAAATGCAAATAAAACGAATTTTCTAAATAATTTATCAAAAATAAATTTAATTTTATCTTGTTATTCTTTCATTACTATTTCTTCTCTTATGTAAATTTTACATAAAAATTTATTTAATAAAAGTACATAAATATATCGTAAATTACCTTTAAAAGAATTCGAGATATAACTAAATGCAAAATTGCTTTAAAAATATAAATAACATCTTTATTTTATTGGAATATCCTAAACATTAAAACAAGAATCAAGAAAAAATTCTAAATCCTAGAATTTAAAAAATTATGTATAATTATATTATTATTTTAAAAAAACATAGAGAATATCTTGATATATAATAACATTATTCTCATTGTTATCAAACTTCATAAAAAAATAAAATTAACTCTCAAAAATTAGGCTATTTTTCGTTTTATTACTTGATAAGGTTTCTAATCTATAAATCTTATCTAAAAAGATAAATTTTGCTTACAAAATTTTATTTTTTCTTTTTACTGAAAAATAATAAAACACAAATGAAAAATAAATTGTGAGAATTATTTTTATTCTCTTAGAGTGAATTAGAATAAGAAAAAAGTATTGAAGATATCTATACTAACTATACTTGTTGCATAGTTCCATAATTTTTTAAATTTTCAAATTGAAGATTTTATGAATCATATTCAGAATTGCATTTGAAAATATGAAACAATTTGGAATATTTTTGGAATAAAATGTGCTATATAGATTGTGATCTTAATTTTCAAAGACATTTTACTAAACATTTATAAGAAAATATAATCTAAAAAATATTTAACACGATTTAATATAGAAAAACTTATAAATATTATTTATTTTATTAAAGAAAATTAATTTTCGACTTTATAATATGTATTTAAATTAAACATTAAAGTCAACATAAATAAGAAAATATACAGGGCTACATGTAATATTTACAACTGTTGCATTCATCATTCATCGTCACGGCTTACCTACTTCCTGGAGAGCTGCAAACAGATTTTTGAATTGATGATGCATCGCACAAGATACACAAAATTCACACACACACATGAAAAAAAAAATCAAATAAAAAAAGACTATATTAAAATAGTCCCTGGTAATGCAGTGATATTCTGAATAATAAAATAATCCTCACTCAGGAACCAAACAAAAATACAACACAAATAAGAAAATATGCATGCAATTATATTGGTTAAAAAAAGAATACAAACACAAATATCACAGGAGGTGGTAGTGGTAAGACAACAAGGTGCTCATATTACAAAATGCTAAGCACACATTTAACATATGTACACACACATCACGCACGCACGCACGCACGCACGCACGCACGCACGCACGCACGCACGCACGCACGCACGCACGCACGCACGCACGCACGCACGCACGCACGCACGCACGCACGCACGCACGCACGCACGCACGCACGCACGCACGCACGCACGCACGCACGCACGCACGCACGCACGCACTATTTAATATAATAAATTATTTATTAATTTAATATAATAAATATTTTTAATTTCAGATAACTCCAAATCAAACAAAAAAATTATAATTTTATTTATATAAAATAATATTACATAATGCAAGTTTCCATAATTTCAATAAAACTACTGTAGCGATTCGTACTCCAACACGCGCCACGATACAATTAATAATTTATTATTTTTTCTAATCCTTATTTTATGAAACACAACACAATCTTAACGTATATCATTTGTTTTTATTGTATTTCAATACATCTTGTGTATTATTAAACATTCATTCTATGATCCAAATATAAAAAAAAAAAAAAACAAAAAAAAAACAAAAAAAAACAAAAAAAACAAAAAAAAAAAACAAAAAAAACAAAAACTCAATAGTAATCAGTAAATAAAATATTTTACTTTTAAGCAAATTATATTATATTATATTATATGAGAGAAACAAAATTAAACACATCAATATGGAACTTAAAGATTTATTAACATTTTTATTAGCATAAAAATTAAAGTTGCCGTTCTGGAAAAACATTCTCGAAACAGTGCAATAAAAGAGGAAAAAAAAAATCAAAATTGATACTAACCATAATCGCCTCGTCCCATTTGTCCACGCATACCTGCGCTGGTTCCTCGAGGTCCTTGTGTAGGTCCACGAACTGGCATTGGTCCTCCCATCATGCTTGGATGAGACGGAGATCCACTATAAAAAGGAAAATGTCTTTATAATGCCTTTAACTCAAATAAAAAACGAAAGAAAACAATTATAAATTGAATATAATGATGTATAATATAGTGATGTATAATAAAAATCAAAAATAAATACAGGTGTTGATAACTTACCCGCCTCTACCCTGTAACATTTGCATCATTCGTCTTTCCCTGGCTCGCAGCATCTCTTCTTTCTTTTTCTTATCGGATGGTGGTTTTGCCAACGAAACTTCTATGTGAGATCCACCCATTTCTTTACCATTTAATTCATTCATTGCCTTAAAAAATATATTTAAACATGTCATTAATGCAGTAAATATTAATTGTTAAATTAAATATAACTTAAAATGTTTTTTCTTTACTTTAACAGCATTATCTCTATCTTCAAAGTGTATAAAAGCATAATCCTTGATTTTTTTCACTCGCTCAATTTTGCCATATTGTTCGAAACTTTCCTTCAATTTGTCTTCAGAACAATCTTGTGTCAAATTTCGTACGTAAAGCACACGTACCTAAAACAAAATAATTTATAATTTTTATTAAATTAGAATAATAAAAGTAACAATAATGAAAATAATCAAATTAATCATATTTATCATTGATTTACTTTGGACATGGTTTGTTCATCTGGCTCCTCTTGAGGATCAGCCCAATCAACAATAATATCACATCCCCAAACTTTGATACGTCCAGTACTCAACCTTCGCTTGGCTAAAGAAGCTGCTTTGTGAGATTCATATTCCAAAAAGCAGAAACCTCTATTCTTCTTTTTGTCATCTGGTGAACTATAGATAATCACTTCTGTCAGGCCAGCTATGTAAAAAAATTCATATAAACAATAAGTAAGATTGATTTAAACATAATAAAGCATTCAAAAATTTATAAGTTAATTGTATAATAAAAAATGTAAAAACAGTTTCAAAAAAAAAATATAAAACTAAGCAATTATTATTTTTATATATACAATGATTGCTATAAGTGAAAACTTTACATTTTATTTTCACATAAATATGATAATCATATTCTTTCAATGTCATATTCGTCAAAGTATATTCAAAATATTCATATTAAATTATATCTTATTATAATAATCATTTTTATTTAAAAAAAAATTATAAATCACTTTACATATTTCTATTAATAATTACATACATAAAACATTATAAATATTTATATTGTTACATGACTTTTTTACGCCTACTAATTTGATAGCTATATTTCTTTACATATCATAAAAATATTTAGCAATAACAAAAACTGAATAAAAATAGAAAACAGATATGAAGATTATATTAATATATCTCAAACATTACATAAATCAATTTGCAAAATTTATAAAGCATATTTAAATATATTTATCTGTGTCAATATGAAATGTATCAATATGAAATTATTTTGCCATATCATTTATATGAAATCTTTTCTAAATGTTATTATATTAATCTTTCTACTTCATAAATTTTCTTATTTACTTACACATTTGAAAACAAATATACTTAAAATCTAAAGAAAAAAATATAAGCTTTTAAAAAATAAACTTAACAAATAAAATTTCATTAATTAAGAAATTATCCCAGAATTAAATATAAGGAAAATAAGAAAGTAATGACTTCACCAAACACTCATAATGTCATACTAAAATATTTTAAATAAAAAGCTATTGAAAATCAGAATTAAAAGAACAGAACAAATATAGACACTATTAATAACTACAAAGTGAAAGATTGCAAGCTCAAAAGTCTATGATTTTTTAATAACTATGTATATTGTCAATAATTTTTATTCCACATGGATATTTTGAAAGAATTTGAGAGGATTATTTTTTCAAAAGGCATATATAAATATTATTTAGTAGAATAATTCTCATGCTATTAAGCTTCTCATGCATTACAATGATTCAATTACGTGTACATAAAGAGATCGATACTTTATGTATTATGTTCATCATCTTTATAATGATTTGTAATTCTAAAATGTAAAAATATCATTTATATCTCACAATCTGATTTCATTCCAATATAACCTCACAAATCTTTCCTGAAAGTATCAGTATAAAAATATTGAAAATTATCAAGCAAGAAATAATTAAATAATTTCCACTAGATAATTTAATTAATCTTAAATTTCCCTGAATTTTTATTTTTCAGAGACATCTGTTTTCTCCTTCCTCTCAATTTAAGAAATGTATTCCTTGCATAACAAGGCATCTCATGTATACTTTAAATTATGAGTTTCAGTAAAAAAAAAAAAAAAATAACCAATTAATTTTATGTGAATTAAAATCCTAAGATGTTGTTCAAAATTTATATAAACTCAGATTTGATTTACTTACATAAACATTTACAAACATTTATTACTAATTAAAAGCAATTTTTTTGTTTTGTAATCTATTATATCATCAAAAATAAAACATATAACAAAATGCTATATAACAAGATGCCTTGCACCACATTATATTAATTATATTAATTATATTCTTAATTCTATTAATGCTATTAATTTTTATATCATTCTTATGTGTAAATTTAATAAAAACATCAAAACATTTGCCTTTATTGTCATTTTCGTTTATAAATCTCCTCTCTGTGTCCATATATTGATATTACATGCAAAAATCTTATACATGTACATACAAGATGTAATAATAATCAGATACATTCACTCAATCACATTGATCATTCTCTTTATCAAATTAACAATTATGCTTTACAGAAATAATAAATCTTTTCATATTCAAATTATAATTTAAAATTAAAGATACTACCTTGAATCATATGCTTAATAATATATGTAAAAGTTTAATATTTTTTATCTCAAAACATAAATAAATAATAACTTGCATACAAAAATAAAAACTTATGAACTAAAGTATAGATTAAAGAATCAATGGCTGATTGTCATAAAATTGTTTCCAATTTTGAGTTTTGTATATATAAACTAAAATATACTAAAACTAAATAAATGTACTAAAACCCAAATATATTAAATAAATGTATTAAAATTCAAATATACTAAAACTAAATAAATGTATCAAATTTTCTTTGAAAATAATTAAAGAAACATTCCTTCGCCTCATCCTCCTCTCTCTCTCACTCGCCCATTCGTTCGCTCGCTCCCTCACATGCTTGTATAGTACTTTTCAAATAAAATAGCAATGTAAATTGAAATTTGTACACAATTATACAGTTGATCTACTCATTGTAACAGTGCACGTTTTGCAAACGAAATGTACTAAAAATAAAAATGAAGGAATTCTAAGATGAGAAGAGTTCACATTTGGCTTATAAATAAATTGATCAACATTACCAAACATTAATATTTTCAAAAATAAATAATATAAATTTTGTTTCTCCGAATACCAATTCACAATAATTTTTTTTACATTTATGCAAGAGGGCTGGATTTAACCCACCTGGCACCTCCTGCTATTGATAAGAGAAAAACACCTGATTTATTATAAGATGATAAATTTTTGTCCTATTATTTCTCCCAAAGAATTTCCATCGATTACTGCTTGCTGATTTAAGGACAATTGTCAACTTACGTGCGTGCTTTGTAAACTCTTCGAACAAGTCATCTCGGTCTCGATTCTTTGGAATATTTCCCACAAACAAGCGATGATTGTTATAAGATACGGTAACACCAATCTTTTTCCCTTTCCGAATCTCATAATCATTCAGCTGTAAGAATAATGTGGAAGGAGAGTGCCAATTAAGCTTGCCATTTACGATTTTACCTGCTTATTGGCTGTTTGAACATGGGATTTCATAAAGCGTCCTTTGAAAAAGAGGGCGAAGGAAAGAACAATAGAGATAGAATGGAAAAGGGAACAAATTTTATAAAAAAAGGATTAAAAGCATTATTCAAAAAAATCATGAACGTTTAAATAGTTCGAAAGGATTGATATGTCATAGAAAATGAGTGGGAGTGCCTGTCCGTTTGTTAGCGAGCCAAACGCCCCAGGTCCACGCAGATCTCCCATATCCCTAAAGCTTTGTTATCACATTTGCATATTGCAAAACTGCAATAGTACAAAAGAGCACATATGTTTGTCAGTATAATATAATTCTTAATCTAAAAAATATCATACAGCTTCCACATTTTCTCTTTCTATTTCTTCGCTTCTTTTTCATCATTTCAAAAAAAGAAGATGAAGAAGATATCAGTAATAAAGATTGATGAATTGATCAATTGCATAAATTCGAGGATGGGAAAATCAGGTAGATGATAAGATTATTGCATGTATATAATAGGAAGCAGATAAACTCATAATTCAACCTAAATATGCAAGGAAAAGAAGATTTGGACCAGAGAGGTGTTGCTGTTCACTAATAAACCGAGAGACAAGGAGACTGACTAGAACTAAAGGTGCCATAAGGTATGTTCGCAGATCATAGAATCAATGTGATCCTTGGATACTCCATAGTTCCATACCATCTACAACCACTCTACTTAAAAGCTACCACTCTTAAGTTATACAATCCAGGTAGACAGGTAGGTAATAGGTAGGTAGGTAGGTACACACGCCTCGAATTCACTTTACCTGTTAATTTACCAAATTCCTCCAAGATCTCCTCTTTGCCTTTTGACTTTGGTATGTTCCCCACGAAAAGTCGTAGATTAGGAACGCTAATGTTTACTTTCAGACTCTTGCCGGGTTTTATTTCGTGATTATCGAGCTGTGGGATGAAGAAAACAGACACATGCCTAATTTTGTTCCAATGACAGTTTTGTAGTTTTTATGATAATTACAGCAGATCAAACGGAATTTGGGAAAAGTTTTTTGATGATGCAATTTAATATAAATATTAATTATTAATATGGCGTGGATTCACGGAAGCGAGAAAGTGGCATGCGCTTTGTCGCTCGAGTCTTCACAATATAGGAAACCGGCCTTTCACGTATCATACTCCTGTAAATAAATTTTAAGCCTACCAATTTTCAAAATTTTGTTACAAAAATTGTCACTGTCCAATGAAAGTCAACCAATTAGATAAATATACCCCTAACCAATTAAACCACACAATCATCGTGATTTTCGGAAAGATTCTCCACTCCCAATTTTGCCCACTGAGCAAAGAGGAGAGCTGGAAAAGAAACTCATCCATAGGATCATTAATATATATTTTTCAGTGTTATTAAATATGTAGGATCAGATGGATATATTTACGTATTTAAAAACAAATAATGGTCAGGGACATATACATATAAAACATCCATACATTATGTGGATTGTTCCTACATATATTATGTGTATAAGTGTATAAAAGATCAAGTATATATGTAATTTCATTGATTTTATATACCGAGTATCTCATTTAACACAAGTACATTCAACATTTTTATTATTCTAAATAATAAAAAATAGAAACTAGTAGAGAAACTAATATTATAGTTTTTTTAGAAACATAAACATAACATACTGACAATATCTCCGTTGTGCGTAAAAACATGAAATTTTATATTTTCAATTTTTTAAAATAAAACCATTTTATTTTTCTTATTTATAAGCTTTGAATTGAAAAGGAATTGAATTGAAAACAAAGCTGTATTAATGGATACAACTCTGCTTATTGCGAATCAATGATAATAGTATTTGAAAAAAAAAAAAATTTTTTTTTTCACGCATGGAAAAATCGATATGTTCAAAGACGAAATCTAGCATAAAAGCGTTCCGTTCCGCAAATTCAAATTATTTATGCTTTTTATAAATATTTGAAGTTCAAAAGAGATCATTTTGTCCGTGATGCAAAATGAAATTTTGCGATTATCTGAAAATCATCTCCAGGTATAATTATTCTGAACCTAAAAGGATAAAATTAAAGTGATTAAAGAGTAAAATGATAAGAAACGCATCCTGATAAAAAATCGCTGAAATTTTTTTCTTTTTCTATACTTTTCTTTATAATAATGAAAAAAATATAATTTTCAAGATACTGCGTATTTTTTGAAATGCAAATAAATTACATAACAAAAATTATTAAGATCTGTGCATGAAATTTTTCTTTTATTTTTAAATTTTACTTTTCTTTTCACCAATTCGTTTTGCTTTTAATTTAAATGTTGAATATAAGTTGAACAGAGCTCAAAAGCTCTGTCGAACCACAAAATATCAAACTGCTATTGAAATGTTAAAGTGCATTAATATGACATAATTATCCACAAAGAAAATCATAGAAAGATTGGAAAAAGGAAGAAAATTAATTGATGTTTGTTCAAAAATATTTTTCTATCCAATCGCTTTAATTTTATCAATTTTAAATTCAGTGTCTAATTTTACACGAAAATGCATAATTTTCAAACAATCACAAAATTTTATCTTACCTCCGCAGCAGAATAAAAAACGCAAATAACTTGAGTTGAACGGAACATACTTTCATGCTATATTTCGTCTCTACTTTCATGGATGTCAATTTTTTCGTGAAAAAAAAATAATTCTTTTTATTACATGGTGTAATACATATTTAATAAATTTAATAATTTTTTTTCTATTTATAACCTTTTTCCTATTTATAATTTTTTCTATATAAATTTCAATGTACAAAACAACAATATTTAAAAAAACTTTATATAGTGATATTTCAATGAAAAAAAATGTCTATCTAAATAATAAATAATTGAATACTTAAGAAAATCACGTTAAAAAATCATACTACATAATTATTCTGTAATAAATCTATTAATAATTTTATTTTTTCTTTTCGAGCAATTCAAGTTCATGATATGTATTCAATTTAATCAATTCACATATACAATCCACTGCAATAAAGAAACTATAAAATAGAGTAAACTTAAAATTAATATTTCATGAGATATTTTACATTTCATGTCAATATGTGCCAAAATATAAAATTCCTCATCAATTATTAATCCTTTAATGTTTTTTAATGCTTTTGATACTTTTTTAACACTAAAAATTTTTTTGCTATATAAATTAGGAACAACATTAAAAGCTTGAATTATCATTAACTAGTAAAGATAAGTAAACAGCGTTATATATAAGAAAACCAAGAAAAAATTATTTAAATACATAAAAAAAATCATATCATTTAAAAAAGTCAAATTGTTCTTAAAAACCCAATCATATTTTTATTCACAATGAAAATATTGTGTCTAAATTACATACGCTTGAGATCATAAAACAATTGTAAATTTATTTTCTTTTTAATATTTAAAATAATTATATTTTTTTTGAGGTACTTAAATTATATGATATACATATGTAAACATATACACATACACACACATGCATGCGCCTATGTATGCATGTATACATATTCATTCATATACACATGTATACACACTCACTCATATACGCATATATACATATGCCTATGCATGCGCATACATCATATATATAACATACACCCACACATATACGCGCACATACATATGCACGTACACACGCACATACGCACTCACTCATCCACCCACCCACTCGTCCACATCATCTCACACCACACCACACCACACCACACCACATCACACCACATCACACCACACATATTACATTATACCATATATATTATACTATATCATTCCATACCATACTACATTGACACCGTACCGTACCGTACCGTACCGTACCGTACCGTACCGTACCGTGCCGTACCGTACCGTACCGTACCGTACCGTACCGTACCATACCGTACCGTACCGTACCGTACCGTACCGTACCATACTATACCACACCATATCATATCATACCATACTATACTATACCCTATCATATCAATACAATACAATATCATACCATATCATATCATATCATATCATATCATATCATATCATACCATACTATACCATACGATACCATATCACATCACATCACATCACATCATACCACACCATACCACATATCACATCACATCACATCACATCACACCACACATCATATCACATCATACCACCCATACATACGAATGTAACACGTATCACATGTTTGGAAACATACTCCTTTGTTTTGTAAATCTTCCACTTCCCTTTCTCTTCCTTACTCCTCTCTCTCACTCTCTCTCTCTCTCTCATGCGCGCATGGTCATGCACACATGTGTATGGATGTGTGTAAAGTGTATATATTTTTTCTCTTTGAATTGTGTTATTATATTTCTTAAAATTATTATTAAAGGTTTAAAAAATTATGTAAGCGTACTAACTTGTCATAAAATAATAAAATGTCTGTGTCTAATCTACCAAAAAATAAAGAAATAAATATAGAACAAGCCACATAGGGATATACTATACACTCATTCGAAATGTTCAGCATAAAAAATATGTGCCTGAATATGTGTGTGTATATGTGTGAATTCATATATATTATATTATTATAACTCCAAATATTATTATAACTCCCAATTATAATTTACATTAAAATATTTCAAGAAAAGAGTCAAAAATATAAATTATGTAAAAGTTAGAAATTTGAAACTTACTTATTAATCTCTAAACATTTCGAAAGAGCACCATTTTGGTAGCAATAACAATTTTGTAACATTTCTAAAAATTTTAAAAATAAAATAATAAAAATATTCTAATCATCTATGTGTATGTGACAGCGCGTTAATAATTAGAACAAGAAAGAAAAAAAATAAGTTTATACATTGTAAGAAAATGTACCTACATATTAATAATATAATATAAAAAGATGTAAGAAAAAATAATAACATACCTCTCGAACAGCTTGCTGCGCAGCTTCTCTATTAGTAAACGTGATAAACGCGTATCCTCTGTTGGAACCTGACATGGGGTCCATCATCAGTCTCAAGTCCCAAATTTTTCCACATTTTTCAAATAATGGTATTAATTCGTCTTCGTACATGTCTTTAGGGATTTTGCCACAAAATACCTTTTTATAAAAACGTTTTAATATAATAAGTTCAACAAATATAAAATAAATAATTTATATAAAAATATATAAATATATTCTATATAAGTATATAAATATATTCTATTGAAACTAATATAGATGTGTATATATGTAACTATTTTTTTGCATGCGCAGTATGTACATATTAAGTTTGTTAATAATAAAATACAAATTATATGTATGACACATGATATTTTTTTTTTTTAAATTTATATCAAAAGGCTATTTAAGCGCGCGCGCGCGCGCGCGCACGCACGCACGCACGCACGCGCATCCCCCTCCCACACACACCATACACATACATGTACGTATATATATAAATAAATTTTATAAATAAGCAAGTTTACCTCACAACCAGTGCCAGGAGTTGGACCTTCCCAATTTGGTGGCGGACCACCATATTTTCTTTGTCCAGTAGTTACATCTAAAGGATATCCCGTTCTTTCTAAAATCAACTAAAATATAATAATTATTTATTATCAAAAAGCATTTACATATTTAAGAAAATTATTAAAATAAAATCTTTCAGAAACACATACACACGCGCGCACATATTAAAAACATAAATTAATATATACGAACTGCATGTAATATGTATCCAAATCTGCAAACATATTTTGAGCCCTACTATCAATGTTTGATGGCAGAAAGGCAACAAATTTCATATCTATAATATCTATAAAATCTATAATATCTATAAAATTTATAATATCTAATATCACCATCAGAAATAATAAAATTTATTGGTATAAAACATATTGGTTAACATGTTGGTATAACATGTTAACAAATTGTCACCAGATCCTCAGCTTTATATAAACACTATGGACAAGATTACTATGGATTTATAGGAATCTAACCAAATTTGTTATCAATTTGCCAGCAATTTGCAAAAAGATTTTGCTAATTAGATAACTTTAAATTACTTTGATTTTATCCTCATCTGGAGCTTTTGGTGTCGTGCTTGTGCCTGTACCTTGACCAGCACGACTCTTCTGTCTGTACGTCTTCATTACTCCACAAAGATATGCTGATTTATTAGATACATGTTCCAGATTAGATTCTAGAAATTGTGTAAGAACATTTAATGCACCATCAACTGGGAATTCCTTCAAGGCATCAAGAGCTCTTTCATCCAGGTCAATATGAGCCAATTTTCCTGTTTTATAAATCTCATCCAATTTAGCAGCCACTTTTTCATCTAGTCCATATTGGATAAGTTTATTAAAATCTTCTGTTCGTTCTACATTTTCCATTTCTTGTTTTTCTTCCATTGTTTTTATTTCCCCATTTCCTTCTGCCATAGCTGAAACAATTGTTATGTTAATCAAAAATTTTTATCTCTTTTCTCATTAATTAAATTCAAACTGTATGAATTATTTTTCACACACACCACACACACACACACACACACACACACACACACACACACACACACACGCACGCACGCACGCACGCGCGCGCACACACACACACACACACACACACACACACACACACACACACGTGCGCGCGCGTAGTTTATAGGATCATCTCTTCGCTTCTAAAAAGCTAATAAACATCTCTAAATTTTTTGCATTCAGAAATCACCTGTGCGTTTAAATGTGTTTGTATTTACATATGCTGTACATGTACATGTGTAGCGCGTGCACCGTAAGTGTGTGCGTGCGTGCGTGCGTGCTTGTGTAGTTCGTGTGCTAAATGCTGTCTTCAAAATACAGAGTATCAAAGTTGAAAAAAAACCATATGAAAGTTTCGAGAATCTAGAAAACGTTTAGAGATATTTTATTGAAATGGTGTGCGTACATGTCGTATTAAAAACCAATTTCCAGTACTGATAAAACATTTTTAGATTCACTAAAGACGTGCGTATGAATAATCACATTAAGTTTCTTTAATAAAAGAATGCGCTAGTTTTATTTCTAAGTCCCTTAATAAATCTCTCTCTCTCTCTCCTTCCTCTTTTCTCTCTCTCTCTCTCCCCTCCTTACTCTCTCTCTCTCTTTCTCTCTTGCACATATACACACATCACGCACAAGCAATTTCCGATAAAAATCGCACTTTCCGAAAATGCATGATGATAAAGAATTGAAAGATATCAATACGTAAAAAAAGGAAAACCAAAACTCATTTGTTCTGATCGCATATGCGACAATATACTCGATAAGGCAATAATGCAAGTGTAGACAATGTGAAAGAAGACATAGTAAAAAAAAAAGATTAAATATATCGAACAAGGACTAAATATATCTAAAACAAATCAAAGAATCATTTCAAAATTAGATCACGCTGGCACACGGAAATTAAAAAAATTAATACTAAAAGTATAATATAAACAATGGAATGCAAGCATTACATTTTTATTTCATCCAATACAAGAAACGAAAAGAACGGAAACTAAGAGGAAAATGAATATGCGATGCATGGAACGTCGTGCGTTATCGATAGACTATGCCATTCAGCGTGCCGATTAGGCAGCACATAATTGAGTATGATCGGTTAGCACGGATGGCAATAGCGTGGCGCGGTACGGCATGGGCCGCGGAGCAAAGCAAAATGGGGCAGAGGAGCAAATGGAGCAGAGCGGAGCAGAGCAAACGGCGCAATCGTCGTTATAGCAAATGATTCACGCGACAAAATCATCGCGATGCTTAGTCTTTATCCTCTCTAATAGTACTACCGTTGTCCCGTAATAAGATTTATGACCACACTTTTATCAGCTAGCTTGCCGGCCGGCGAAATACAACCGCGCTCCGCACGGCGGCGACGGTGACCGAAGTGATGTACGATGCACCTATATGCACTTCAGTCATATGCACTTCGTGACGTATATAACCCAATATATTTTCCACCTACACTCGCGAAATTGTCATGGTAAACAGCGTCTCTACCTTAATACGGAAAATGGACTATGTTGACAATGCAAATCGGATAGCGATCGTTACCTTACAAAATAAACGGACGGGCTCCTCCGCACGAGGAAATGGCGACAGACGTCAACGTGATTGGAGACTACGGGGTTCACAAAACGACGCGCAAAGATACACTCGAACCCAGCGACACGATGTTGGCCATTTTCTTGCCGTGACTGCACTCACGCGAATTCTGATTGGCGCCCGCAAAACAGCTCGACAGGAAAAAAAGTTGGCCGTCCCGCGTGTCGAACCGGAGTATGCGCCCGGAGCATGCCGAGAATTCTCGTCGTGTACGACACACACTCCTGCATGCAGTGTGTGCGCGCGCGCACACGCACCACACATACATACATACACACACACACACACACACACACACACACACACACACCACGCGCGCAACGAATGTCATATGGAACGGGATATTCG